>NC_064638.1:760909107-761213899 GCF_023864345.2 Schistocerca serialis cubense
CCTGTCCACGGTATTTATGTTTTAAAGTGGTTGGGGTTGATATATGTTTCATTCAAATGCATAAATACTGATACTATATGTCATAATTTTTGGTCTGTTTTGCATAGTTAATCCTTTGTAGATGGTAACTGTTACTGGTATGGGGCGAACATATTGTTATGCGAGCCTGTGGCCATACAAATACTTATCACTTTTCTGTCGTGTGTATCTGATACCATACTGGTACAATTAATCCCTCATGTGAGTGAATGGTGCTGACATTTCTTGTGATCGTCTTGTTCTATTTGTGTTTTTAAGAGGTCTTGCTGAGAATGACGCATTTATAAGGTTTGAGTGACAATGGAATTCAGAGATATACTACTAAATGAAGACTTTGATGCAGACTTTCGTAGTAATTTTGAAGGCCGTGAAGACTGCGAAGTATTATCTAGAGAAAGTGAAGATTCATCAAGTGATGTGGAAATTATTCACAAACCGGGTCCTTCACAGGTGAGAAAGAAGCAAAAGGTCAGAAATAGTGAGTACAGACAGATTACCGATGGTGTGCTTTCGTGTCAGAATTTAGATAATTATAGAGTGAAACCTCATTGTGGACTCAGTGTGGAACCTAATAAAAATGAATGTTTGAGCATATAGTTGACAGGCAATTGGTGAGATACATTGCCAGTGAAACTAACATCTTATACCAAGTAGTGAATAATTGATGACAGAGATCTTCCAGGGGAATACAATCGACAGATACAAGTGCAGACGAGATTTATAATTTTTTAACAGTCTGCGCGATGATTGCTGATGTAAAAAATGATAGACTGAAGGGCTATTGGTCTACAGACCCATTGACTGAAGAACCGTTCTTTTCAAAAGTAGTGCCTAGGGACAGATTTCTGACAGTCCTTCCAATGCTGCATTTTAGTGATGCATGCATTTTTGGAGACACTCAGAAGGTGAATAGGGTTGATAAAATAGAGCATGTTGTGAATTTTTTGACAGCGAAATTCAAGTGAATTCTAAACCATTCAGAAATTTGTGCATTGATGAGTCTCTAATGCTTGGGAAAGGTAGACTTGTTTTCTGACAGTCTATACCAAGCAACAGGCACATATTTGGAATAAAGCTGTTTATACTGTGTGATGCCGAAACCAGATTTATTTTAGATATGATAGTGTACACAGGAAGAGGAACAGAAATTGAAGATACTTGTGGTCTAGATGTTTCTGGTGCCTTTGCAGCTACTGTGTTGAAGCATCACCTCAACAAAGCTCACAATATTTTTTGAGGTAATTGGTATACAAGCCTTGGCAAGAATAGAACTGGTGCCTGTGAGGCAGTTACACCAAAAAGGAATTTTCCTTGAAAACTAAAGAAAGAACAAATAACATCACACCATACTGATGGTATGTTGGTAGTAAAGTTAATGGGCAAGAGATATGCTTTCAACAATTCACTCAGACACAATTGTTGAATCAGAGAAGAACAACAGAGAAACTGGTGAGAAAATTAAGAAACAAGTACTGTTGTAAAATATAGCCAGAACATCGGAACAACAGATAAAACTGACGATCAGCTCTATTGAATATGTGCAAAAGTTAATCAAATGGTATAAAAACTTTTCTTTCACCTCATGGACATGTCTGTACAGAATGCACAGGTACTTTACCAAATGAAAAATGATAAAAAACCACAGCTGCTAGACTTCGACGTGGAGCTCGTGAAACAGTTGCTCAAGAAATACAGCACTCCCAGAAATGCTGGAAAGGGAGGAAGACCAACAAATGCAGATTTAATATTTCACCAAAAATTTGAATTTTTAATTTTTTTATTGTCTTTTCTATAAAAAGCCATAACTCAAATTCTAATCGTGTAATTAATCTGAAAATATTATGGTAGTGTCTTGAGAAGGTTATAAGACCACTGAACTACAGTTATTAATTTATGGTACAAGTTGTATCATTAACAGAGTTTTTAATTTTGCACATCCAAAATTACCTTTCTTTTCCTACTTACAATCATCAAAAAATCAGAATGCTATTGCAGGAGCTCGTATTTATTAGTTCCAGGAAGACAGCAACATGTTGCATGCAGTTCCTGAAAATTTCATAGCATTATCGCATATACTTTTTGAGAGAAGGCTTCTAATAATGTAAAAAATTTAAAATAAAGAAAATGAGGTTCAAAGATTTTCTTCTCATATTTCTACATGTAATAAGTGTACCCCAATTTTAAAATCCTCCATACTGATACTCCTTATCCTCCAGGTTTCTCTGTTCTCCTCTTCGAATCTGCCTGGCCTGTATTTGTTGGTAAGACACTGATCTGTTAGCTTTCTTGACCCTGCTCTCGTTGATGGTGTAAAATGCTTTTGTTGCAAACACGCCAGGATCTATATTAGTTTTCTTCAGCACTTCGATTCTGCTATTATTGTAACATAAAACTGTACCATAGACACCTATTTTGAGTACTTCAAGTCCACAGAATGTCCTTTTTGAGCATCTAATCCAAATCAAATTATTGAGGCTTTCATTTGCTTTTTGTGTCTTTCCGTGAAGACATTTCCTCAATAAATCAGGATTTGCAAGAAACCTGAATGTGGGCTTAATTGCATTCATAACAGGTTCTGGTAATGAGTGTTTATGTGAATATGTCTCATTTCTGTTGTTGAACTTACACCAATTGTCCTTTGGACACAGATTGTGCATTGGTGTTTGGTCAGTGGATAGTTTGTGGGAAAAAAAATGCCCATACAGCATGCCTCATTGCCTCTAAATTATGTGTTTTTTTCCAGATAGCTCTCCCATAAAATAACTGAAGAGAATCAGTTTCTTTCAGGGTAAGCCTGCCTTTTCCTCGTAGTGGTTTTCCATCCTCGAGTACTTCACTTTTCTTCTCTTTCAGCAAGTGAAGAAGCCTACCACCAAGCCTCTTATTGGATGTGGCCAACACATTCCAACTTATCTATGCTGTATTGTACGGATTTTTATCTGTTACAGCTTTGAACAAAGAGGAGTCCCCATCACCAAGGTATTTAGTATATCTGACAGCATACTGGTCCTCAGATCTGGAGAACATCCTCACAGGTGCAGTAGACTCCATGCTCCACTTGAGCCACTATAATTTTTAGAGGATGCTGCTGCATGCTTTTCTTGCCACAGTTTCTCACTGTCTTCATTGTTGGACATTTTCCATGTTGCACACTGGTGGCAGTATTTTAGAGATAATTTCTACGTCTAAAACTGAGTCAATACCAATAACAGATGCAACTCCAGACAGAGATGTGTGACCCCACTCACTCACTCACTCACTCACTATATTGACGGGCCTGCCTTGGCCCGAGGTAGCGGAGTTTAAGCTGTTTGAGCTGTTCCTCCTGAAGTCCTCTCTGTTTGGAATGTTTTTCTTCGCGTGTTGGTCTGGCCTCTGGTTTCTGTGGATGCAGGAGCTTATCTGCCGGCTGATTCCAGCGGCTTCTTGTTCTTCTTCTTCTTACTGCTTCCTGGCTGCCCGAATTCAATTTTCTTCAGGCGGGAGTAGTCCACTGGCGGCATCTGTGTCCGGATGTACTTGACTGCTTCCTCTGTCATGTATTTCCAGTCCTCGTCCGTGAAGATCGGGTGCTTGTTTATGAGCTCCAGATCACCACGCCTGACGATTTCCCTCCTGTGCAGCTTCTGGTTCAAGGGTTCACACCGCCAGTGGAAAGGATAAGGTTTGTGAGGAAGGGGAGGGATGTTGTCTACCGTGAAAGGGTAAGGATGATCATGATGGAGGCAGCTACCATCTCGCAGGGAATCGGCGATCTTGGTGAGCACCTCCCTCACACAGTTCTTGTTGGGGAGGGGGAGGCACTCGAATGGCTCGTCTTCTTCCTCTCCCTCGGTCTCCATCGGCACTTCCTGTGTCGTCTGCGTTTCCGCAGAGACAGGAGTGACGACTGCTTCCGAGGGTGCCGTTTCCTTGTTGTCGGAGGTTTTCCCCGACTGTATGACAACCTCCCTAGCAACCTGCGTTGCCGCGTCGGCCAGGGAGGCGGTCGTTTGTGTTGCCACATCTACCCCCGTACTGGTGGGGGTCGGTGCCACGTCCGGCGTCGTACGGGACGCGAGGTACAAGGCGACCCTCAACTGAGTCACCTCCTGATGCGTCTCTTCGAGTTCTGCTCTCAGGGCCACTCTCTCCTCCGCCATGGCAGATTTGGGTGCGGTGATTGCGTCCTCGTTGGCTTCCCGCAGTGCTTGGTGGAAGGCATCCACGTCGTCTTGGTGGCGCAGCCCGCTTTCCTACTAAGGCAGGAGGGCGGGGTGACCACCATTTCTTCTTGTTGGGCCACCTCTTCGTGTGTGGTGGCCGATGTGTGACCCCTTTTCATCCATGTCCCATCTACAGACACACACAGGTCAGCAACATTTGTAGGAGATTCGCTGTCTTGAATATCTACCCCAGGACATATTTCTTTTTGGTTTATTTCCATGAATTCCTCCACTGCTTTCTTCATAGAAACTTTGGCAGTATCGCATAGAACATCAGACATTTCTTTATTTATTTTTTCGAACCTTGCACAAGGTGGAGGCATGTTCAGAAAACCACACAGTAAATTACCTCCTTCCCTGCCCTGTCCAAGACATCTCAGATTGTAAGCTAACCTAAAATTGCTTTCATAGGTCCAGTGTCGGTGTTTTTGGAGGAGGAAACTGAAAATTCATAGCCACATGAATTACAAATTAATTTAAAATCACGGGCTATTCCCACTCTTCTTTCTTCAACAACAATCATGCATTCTGTATTTTTACAGCTAACACACGAACATGAAAACTTTATAGCCTGGCAGAGAAGCTCTAAGTCAATAAGTCTGAATCCAGGGAATCCATATCAACATCATTCAAGCACCTGTACAATTCGTCTGTCCCAAGTTTCGATACTGAAGCTGAGAGCTTTCTTCTTTGTTTTGAGCTGCTGCTTCTTTTTTGTTTGTAAACCGATTTCCATGAAACCTCCATTTCCTAAACACAGTTTGTCACCACCCATTACGCATAAATCTTGATTTCCACATAAAGGTTTGTGAATTGAACCTTCCACCTACTAATACGTGTTAGTATTGGCAAGTTTAACAATTTAAAGGCATTTCTAAAGCTGCTATCATGGTGAAATTCACACATAACATAGATTAAACAGTGTAGATCAAGAAAATAATATTTATGAAAAAATTGATTTTTGGACCAAAATCCATTACATTCCCCCTTAAGCAACGTTGCAGGATTACAATTCAGGGATCTAACCTACTCACTTAAAAAAAAAAATCCAGTACAGGAATAACATTATCAAAACATTCACCACTAAAGCTTCATGTACCTCTTTTTGTGCCATGGAATGAGTATTAGAATTGCACTATCCTCTTCACCCCTCACCATATTGTATTCTGCTGCTCACTCAAAATAAATCAGTGTACTTGACTGTCATTGTACCTTCATGCTGCCACCTCTGTGCCTCTTGCATTGTATCTTTGTGGAAGACCCAGATGTAAGATCTGTCCCATACTTTTGCCAACAACCTACAGTTCCACTGCAGTCAGTTGGATTTCTTGTCTCTTCAAAGGCAGGGCCACCTGCCAAAAAGAGACTCATCATATAGAAATCTCAGTGCACAGAATTCTGTTTGGATATGTACATGAACAAACACTCCACTAAGATGAATAACCAATGCCAAATTGCAGAGTTGCAAAGTTCCACAGCACGAGGCATTACCTGTGTACAAGAATAATGCCACCTCATCAATGTCTGAGAGCCTTGTGTGGTAAGAGTTAGGTTAACCAGAGATAAATTGTTTCTTTTTGTGAATGTATAGCTCAGGATGAAATTATTGCAGATACAGGGTTTAATGTTTCTATGGTGGGACATATATAACATGCAGTAAAAGTGGCTAAGATACGTGGTCAGCCAAATTTTGAATGACAGAGTGTGTTATCAGCAGCACTGTGCAACAGCTACCTGAACTGCAAGGTTCAATTTAGAGTCTTGGCATAAAATGGTAGCCCCACTACATACAAATATGCTATTGTCTGCCTTCCCACCAGCATTTCCCTGCTGTAAAATGGAATGAGGGGCCATGCCAACTGTTCTGGATTGTGAGAACTCCCAAATTTTACCTGAAGGAAATTAGATTGCCCAAAATGGTAGTAGTGCATGATAATTAATGAATTCCTGGAGCTGTATTCCAATAGGGCAGTACTCGCCTGACTTTTCGAGAAAATTTTCTGTGTTGTAAGTAAGTGTCTTCCATGATATGTCCATTTGCCAGACAGGCAAGTCTTTTTCTGTTGACAAAAAATAATCAAGTGAATGAATTATCATTTTGTAGTTTGAAATTTTCTCATTCAATGTCATTTTCTTTTGGTCTTTCTTCTTGCTTTTCAGATTTTTTTTTGGCCCAGTCATGAGTCAAAAAGTTGTGGTAGCTTGCTGAAATACAAGTCTTTCATGGGCAACAACAATTTCTGAGCATTGATCTGCTGAAAACTTGTGATCAGAACCATCAGAGTCTTAGCCATATTCCATCTAACTGGGAACCCATTAAACAATTATAACTGTTGTTGTTGTTGTTGTTGTTGTTGTTGGGGTCTTGAGTCCACAGAATGGTTTGATGCAGTGCTCCATGCTACTCTATCTTGGCAAGCTTCTTCATCTCTAAGTAACTGCTGCAACCTACATCCTTCTGAATCTGCTTAGCGTATTCATCTCTTGGTCTCCCTCTGTGGTTTTTACCTTACACACTGCCCTCCAGTACTAAATTGGTGACCCCTTGATGCCTCAGAACGTTCCTACCAACAAATCCCTTCTTCTAGTCAAGTTGTGTCACAAATTCCTCTTCTCCCCAATTCTATTCAGTACCTCCTCATTAGTTATGTGATCTACCCATCTAATCTTCAGCATTCTTCTGTAGCACCACATTTCAAAAGCTTTTATTCTCTTCTTGTCTAAACTATTTATCATCCATGTTTCACTTCCATACATGGCTACACTCCATACAAATACTTTCAGAAATTACTTCCTGACACTTAAATCTATACTCGATGTTAACAAATTTCTCTTCTACAGAAATGCTTTGCCTGCCATTGCGTCTACATTTTATATCCTCTCTGCTTCGACCATCATCAGTTATTTTGCTCCCCAAATAGCAAAACTCATATGCTACTTTAAGTGTCTCATTTCCTAATCTTATTCCCTCAGTATCACCTGATGTAATTCGACTACATTCCATTATCCTCGTTTTGCTTTTGTTGATGTTCATCTTATACCCTCCTTTCAAGACACTGTCCATTCCGTTCAACTGCTCTTCCCAGTTCTTTGCTGTCTCTGACAGAATTACAATGTCATTGGCAAACCGCAAAGTTTTTATTTCTTCTCCATGGATTTTAATTACTGTAGCTAGTATAATTATGAAACGATGTACTATATGCCTGAGGCTCCTGTAGTGAAATTAATATGGTTTCGATTTTCATGGTTAGTGCAGATTCGACACAGCACAGATACCAAAATACTTGAACAGTCCAAAATACTCATGTTTATACTGCAATCTGGTGTTTTACAAAACATGCTAAATATCACATTTAAAGTCTGCTGCATTAATTATACTTTACTCACTGGAAACTGATAAATTATTAACAAAATTAAATTCAAACAAAATTAAATTCAAAGCACTGTATTTGTATCACTTACCTTCACTTCGCTTTTGGAAAGTATCTGTCCATTCTTCTCTTTCTCATTTACTTATTTTCTGATAATGGTGAAACATAATTTTCATGCATCATAATGTATTTGGAACAAAAATACGTGTTCTAATTATAACTGAGGTATTCAAGCTTCAGAAATCTTTATTTTTTACACAGTCTGTATATGTGCGGTTGGATATGGGTGTGTGTGTGCGAGTGTATACCTGTCCTTTTTTCCCCCTAAGGTAAGTCTTTCCGCTTCCGGATTGGAATGACTCCTTACCCTCTCCCTTAAAACCCACATCCTTTCGTGTTTCCCTCTCCTTCCCTCTTTCCTGATGAAGCAACCGTTGGTTGCAAAAGCTTGAATTTTGTGTGTATGTTTGTGTTTGTTTGTGTGTCTATCGACCTGCCAGCACTTTCGTTTGGTAAGTCACATCATCTTTGTTTTTATATAAAAACACGCACATATCCATCCACACATCATATATTATATATAATTTTTCCCACGTGGAATGTTTCCTTCCATTATATTGATATCATCTTTGTTTTTAGATATATTTTTTTCCCACGTGGAATGTTTCCCTCTATTATATACAAACTATGTGGATAATATGTTAAAATACCTCCTTCTAAAACAGTTACTTTACTGGAAAAAAGACACTAACCCAATGAATGAAGCTTAAATTGTCATTATATATTTAAGAAATACAGCTAGACAAGTAATTTTTCGTGGCATTTTTTTCAAATATATGGACACTATGGATTTACATGCAAGTATTGATTCTTTCTCAACTCCTTTGAAATAATTGTTATATAATACTTTTTTTCTCTTGCACATAGGGTCAGCCAGTGTTCAATCAAATAGAGGACTGTGAATATCAGTTCTCTTGGAGAACTAAAGTGGTATGTGGTTCTCACAACATGCCATCATGTACTTTGGTTGACAAATCTCAGGAATTGGATCTTTTTGACATTACTCCACAAAGTGAATATGAGGTACAGTATAATTATATTTTATATCTTAAAATTATGATTGGTTTGTAATTTGTTTGAAAGTGCTAAACCAGGAAAAATATTGGACGTACTGAATGTTTAGTATGAGTATCAACACTTCAAATATGCTACTAAGAAGTATAAATTTATCATCTTTGATCTCGATGAATTTTTTCTGATGCGGGTTCCAACGAATTATTAAAGAAAGTCCACCAATAATGTGTGTTCAAAAGTGCTAAACACAAAGTTCAAGTAACCTTTCCTTCAAGACAATGTATGAAGGCACACAGTTTTGTGAAGGGAACTGCAAAAAATTTGAGTGTTGTGGACTGCCTTCCTTGTAATCTCATTTGTTACAATAAAATTAATGTTGGACACATTCCTTTTTGTTGGATTTTAATCACAAAATACTTTTTAAAGAGATTATGACATGCATGTAAGGTTCTCAGCCTGGAAGTATTGAATAACATTTATTGTGGAAAGCATTTAGCATGTAGACTCAAATTTTTGGGTTCAGTTTAACTGAAAAATTTGGATCATTTATGGAACTTGTAAAAGAATTAGTTAAAAATAGTAAATATTATTTCAGAATTTTAAGATATAGAGTAACTGACTAGATTACAATATTTTCAAAAGGTAGGTGTAAAGTATCCCACCTCAACCCTTTGGTATTAAATGAGTGAAACAAGGTTTTACATGGGGTTTTGGTTGGCTGTTGTCAGTGGGGTATGTGGTGAATAAATGCTTTAAAAAGTATAGAGACTTCTGCAGGGGCCAGAATTTTGACAGAAAGGTTGACAACAATGTTAAGAGATAGGTATTAAGGAGCAGTGTGGGCATAGGACGTGAGTAGTTGGGACAACTTCCTTTGATGGAGCTGGGAATGCTGTTTCAACTGTGGAAAGGCAAGAATTTCTATTGCAGTAATAACATTCAGGACATTGTGATCACAATGATTTTGAGAGAGGAGTAGAGGCTCTCAAGTATGGTTTAAACTGTCCGCAGCTCATGGTCTAGTGACTAATGTTGCTACCTCTGGATCCTGGGTTTGATTCCCGGCCAGGTTGGGATTGTCTCTCACTGTGGACTGGCTGTTTGTATTGTCCTCGTCATTCCATCATCATTCATAGATGTGGCTAATTTTGACTGTGTGAAGATTGGGAATTTGTATTGGTGCTGATGACCATGCAGTTGAGGCCCCCCACAAACCAAACATCATCATCATACGGTTTAAACCAGGATTGTACGGTTATGAAGGACCAGATTGGTGAGGTTCAGGGAGTGATGGAACTGGAAAAGTGAGAGAATGCAGTACATGATCTGGACAGGGAAGAAGTAGTGTGGACAGAAGAGAGAATGGAAAAGGTAAGATGAGGCAGTGGGAAACAGGTAAGCAGAGGTTTAGACTTGGGGATTGTGAGAGCACAGGATGTGCTGGAGAGAGAATTTCCACCAGCATTGTTAAGAGGAAGTTTTGCTGGAAGAGATACCTAAATGGCTCGCATAGTGAAGTAGCTGTTAAAATCATTTTCCTTATTCCAAAGGAAAATACTTAGCCTTCCTTTGAATTAAAAAAGGTTTCTCCATGTAACATTCTTATTTTTAATGTTTCAAGTCGGCTTATTACAAAATTTGAAAGAAGGGATACTGTCAGCTAATATTGTCTGTGACTTGTGAAAAGCATTTGAGCATGCAGATCACAGTATTCTCTTAAAGACGCTCAAATATTATGGTATCAGAGATCATCTGGTAACTGGTTTTTGTCATCTTTAAGGATACAGTATGTTTCATTAATAAATATAGCCAGTGTTTAGCATCTTCAGAATGGGAGACAATCACAACAGTGTCCCACAGAAATCAATATTGGGTTCTTACTTGTGCTTGTTGAATATAAATGATCTGCCATCATATATCCAATAAACTGAAATAGTTCTCTTTGGATGTGATGAAAGTGTTATAATCAAGCCTATTGGAGAAACTTAAGCAATTGAAAATTGTTAACTGGTTCGTCACAAGTAAATGGTCACCGATTAAACACAATGTGTCCAATTGTGTGTTGTACAAGGCCTGACCACACCATTAGAAGTAATGGGTGAAGGTAAATAAATGAGTGAAACAGAATATTTTGTATTGTTTGATGTTCATACTGATAAGAACCTGACCTAGAAGTTGTCTGTTACAGATCTTCTTAAACTCCACAGCTATACTACTTTTGCATTACACATAATACCAGATTTTGGAAATGAAAATTTCAAAAATCGGCTTATGTTTCTTATTTTTCTTAGCTAATGTTTTACAGCATCGTATTCTGAGAGAACTTGTTATTGAGGAAGACAATATTTTGTTGCTCTGAAGCATGTAATATGGATATTGTATGCTGTCCACCTCAGAACTTTTGAAGGAAGCTCTTTAAACTATTCACCATTACAACAGCAGCTTCACAGTACATGATGTGACTGGATTGATGAGAATGAAATGGGGTATCAAATATATAGGGACAACTGAAAATTTGTGGTTAACTGGGGCTAAAACCACTGTCCTTCACAGACTCTTTTTCTCCAGTGGTGTGATTCCCATTTACCCCATGAAAAATGATAATGGCAGTGCTCAGAAATTATAAGTGGGAACATGACTGACAATATATGGTTTTTGATATGCAGTAAAACTTCGTTTACATGAATCTGAAGGAGCCGAAAAATCAGGAGTTCATGTTAAAAAGAGTTCGTGTTAAAAAAAATTACTGCAGTACACTAATGTGTAACACACTACACTATCAATCACGTTATTGTAGACTTATAACACTAAAGTGATTGTTTGATTACAAGTACTCACAAATTATGTACGTTACTTTCTTGGAAAAATTTGGTCATGGTTCGCTGACAGTCATGGGAATGATAATATTTTGTAATTTCACAACCAATTGTAATGATAGCATCCATAAACCCAGCAGTGTTGTCGGATGTTGAAGCGAACTGTTCTAACAAGTCCAAGGCTGTAAACATCTCCTAACGGGTAGGTGGAATGGTATCTGTATTCTCTTCTTCACTTTCTTCTGATGACCCTTCTTGCTCGTTCACAGCTTTTCGCACATCCGATTCCACAGAAGCACATACGGCAACATTGTCGTCTACACTAATGAATCCTTCGAAACTAATCCCAGGGTTCGCAATGTCCTGCAGAACTGTCCATTCATCAGGTGAAGTGGCATCTTCAGTGTTGCTATGTCTCTAAGCTCTGTTAAAGCACTTCCCTATATGATGCGACGATACTGAGTTCCAGGCTGCTGTGATGGCTTTTATTGCATAAAGCAGATTCCAATTTGGGGTTGCACTATTGTTTTCAGCAGCACAAATTTCAGCTCTTACAAGTCGCTTACGATAAGCTCTCTTTATGAGAGATATTATGCTTTGGTCCAAAGGCTGATGGCCGCTTGTGGCGTTGGGTGAAAAAAACTGAACCTTTATGTTGGATAGGTTCAGATCATGATCGTTATGGGCAGTACATCTGTCCAATGTAAGAAGAACATATCTATTTTGAGCAACCATTCGACTGTCGCAACAAAGGAGTTGCTTGCGAAATGATGTGCCATCAATCCAAGCTTTCTCGTGGTGAGAGTAGGTGCAAGGTAAAGTGTCCATATTTATGTTTTTAAACAAAGTGGTTTCTCGGATTTACCGATAACCCAGGGATGAAACTTCTCACTGCCGTCAGCATTACAGCACAGTACAACAGTCACACATTGTTTGCTTCGTGCTCCACCGTGACACTTATCACCTTTTATCCACAGGGTATGATTTGGAAAAAGATTGTAGAAAAATCCAGTTTCGTCCATGTTAAACATATCACACGAGGCATACTTTTCCCTCACTCAGTTGAATTCATGCAACCAGCTGTTAACACTTTCTTCATCAACCACAAATTTGTACAGATGAAATTGAGTGTCTCTTTTGGAACTGATACAACTAACCAGCAGAACAACGGAAGTCTTCAATGCCCATATCTTTAGCAATATCATTTGCTTTTGACTGAGTCACAGGGCCAGTTAAAGGTATGTTAGATGCACGCATATGATTGGACCATTCTAGCACTAACATTTCGATGTCTTCATACTTGGCGGTACGAAGTCGTTCAGATTTGTTTCCGGAACCTGATGCCGCAGCATTAATAATTTTTTCTCGATTCTTAATAATCGTAGATAAAGTAGATTTAGGTATTCCAAACTGCTCTGCAATTGCTGTTTTCTTGGTACCGTGGTCCACTTCATCTAGAATCTTAAGCTTTAACTGTACATTTAGAGCTGTCTGTTTCCTCTTTGCCATTTTCGTGTGCTACGGTACCAGTTGTAACTGTAGTTTTTATTCGGTATTCCAACTTGATACGGCTACGACTAACAGAACACCTGTCAAATCTGGCACTGATTATGTTCCTAAGTGCTGCTGCACACATTATTGAATGTCTTACAATGTACAGCATATGCTGATTGTTGAGGTGATAATCGCGGCTACCGACCTACAATACTTTAAAAGCGAGTCAACAATAAGTATAATTAGCTTTGTAGCTACATTTCCTACATTCATTTCGGGAAAAAAATTGCGCTTTAGAGTACTCTAAGGTCGGAAGTTTGTGTTACAGTGAAATTTAATTACACTAGGAACTGAAACAGAGTTTGTAATTAGCCTTAACCGAAATTCATGTTAACTGATAAAACATACCATAAGAACTAATGTATTCCTGGTGGGACCAATATTTTTTTCCCGTTAACCGCGAGTTTGTCTTATGCGAGTTCGCGCTAATGAGGTTATACTGTAATTCTAAATCATTTAGCCACCTATGTACCGCATTTACTTGAATCTAAGCCGCACCTGAAAAATGAGACTCAAAATCAAGGGAAAAAAATTTTCCCGAATCTAAGCTGCGCCTGAAATTTGAGACTCGAAATTCAAGGGGAGAGAAAAGTTTTAGGCCGCACCTCCAAATTGAAACAAAGTTGGTCCATTGTAATATGAGACACAATTTAGGTCGAATGAATGACGACACAGCTACAGTAGTTTGGTTTGAGTCATAAGCTTAGCAGTTAAGCCTTACCAGGTAGCCATTGCTATGCGTCAGGTGCTCTGTCTGTATTTATACGGGTACCCTTCCTTTTTCACGTGCTTCGTCTGGTTTGAATCGATTGCTTATTTTGCTTTGATCTGATAAGTGCCGTTCTCTTTGTTAGAGGTGTTTACGTCACTCTAAGCTGGAAATGCATTACTGTACTGTGTCATGCATTGTTTGTCGCATTCTGATAATGTGTGTTTACGACCTGTCGCCGTTCGCGGCATGGCTTGCTATTGTGCATGCTACCGCCGCTAACAATTAAAAAACAAAAGAGAGGAATCGTCTCATTAGCGAAACAATGGCAAGAGACTGTTATTTGTTGTTACTTACACTGCTGCTTTCTTCAATAATGATCAACAAGAACGAAATACCAGACTGCGTATGATAGAAGATGCTCTAAACGAGAGTTTAGCGAAAAATTTTCTCCGTTTGAAAATCTTTGCAGACGCCTCTTAAGTACATTACATTCTGCACAGAAATGAGAGTCATCTTAGATTTAAAAATGTAGTCAATTGCCGTGCTTCATTTCTGACTGTACCACTACTAGGCATAAGAATAATACAAATATAAACATGGCTTGATATGTATATTCTTCCGTGTTTGCTGTTGTCTCACTCTAGTTTCGTAGTTTATTAGGCAGACAGGATTTAAATGAGATAGCAGCAAACACGAAACAATACATGGCAAAATGTTTATATTCGTATTATTCTTATGGTGAAGAGATTACTGAATGTGATTCACAATACATAAAAGTTCCTATTAACAACCATCTCTTCTCACAGGTAGGAAAAAATTCAGAACGTAGAGTTGGCCATATTGACAAACATCCCAAACAGTCTTGCTAATCGGATTTTCGTAGTACATTGAAATGCTGCTACATTCGAAGATAAACAATATGGAATTTGTATTTACTTCGTTAGATAATGTATGAAAATGCAGTGGTCGAAACTCAGGGTGGAGAAAAAAGCTCATCTTCCACCTTTTTTTTTAAAATTCATTTACTGACGCCGAGGTTTTGGTGCCAGTATTTATCTTTGTGCCTGCAAAGCATGCCTGTGTAGGGCTACATATATTTGGCGGCAGAACTTAGTTGTGACGGCACCTACCAACATTTTTCAGAACTTCCGCTTACTTTGCACTCGATTCTCTGCCGCAGGCAGTTTTTTGGATTACATAAACCGGAAAAAAAGTGCGGCGTAGATTCGAATAAATACGGTAGCTGAGTGGTGGACTGCCATGTTGGGGACTTGTGTTTGATTCTTGTTACTGCCAAGGATTTTTCTTGGTAGGGGGACTGGTGTGAGATGCACTCAGCCTTGTGAGGCTAACTGAGGAGCTACTTAACCAATCAGTAGTTGATCCAAGGTCAAAAAACCCAACAACGACTGCGAGAGCAGTGTGCTGACCACATGCCTTTCCAGACTGCATTCAGTGATGCTGTTGGCAGAGAGTGATATGAAGGGTGGTTGGGCCCAAGCGTCCCATCCAAGACCAGAACATGAAGCTTTTGTAGATGATTGAATTGAGGAACAGTTTGGCATTAGCAGCAGTCATTAGTGAGAGGATACGATACAATTTTTCAGGAACCATATTGTATCTAGTATAGCAGGAACTCAGAACATAAGGAAGGGTAGTTTAGTTGAGTTTAGTTATGTTCCATTGATCTTAATTGTGATCATCTTTCTGTGATAGAGAATGAGTTAGTTTTATAAGTATAGTACACTTTCTCTGTGAAAAACACACCAATATGCTGACCATTTACATGACAGTTTGAAAATACACACACACACACACACACACACACACACACACACACAGTTACAATAGAATTTGTATTGACATGCTCCAGGGAAGTGCAGATGAAATCATCCCAATGAGTAATGAATGTCAAACATCAACTTTCAGCGACCAACATATGCTGACATCCACAAGCAAAACTGACTGTAGGTATCGTGTGACATCTTGTAAATGTAGACTGATGCCAGGAAATTTGTGGAACGAAGGAGAAGTGTCTCCAACTGTGAATATGCGGTCGCAGAGGGTGGGCTTACTGGTAGTTGGGAGCTCCAACGTCAGGCGTGTAATGGGGCCCCTTAGGGAAATGGCAGCAAGAGAGGGGAAGAAAACCAATGTGCACTCTGTGTGCATTCCGGGGGGAGTCATTCCAGATGTGGAAAGGGCCTTCCGGATGCCATGAAGGGTACAGGGTGCACCCATCTGCAGGTGGTCGCTCATGTCGGCACCAATGATGTGTGTCGCTATGGATCGGAGGAAATCCTCTCTGGCTTCCGGCGGCTATCTGATTCGGTGAAGACTGCCAGTCTCGCTAGTGGGATGAAAGCAGAGCTCACCATCTGCAGCATCGTCGACAGGACTGACTGCGGACCTTTGGTACAGAGCCGAGTGGAGGGTCTGAATCAGAGGCTGAGACGGTTCTGCGACCGTGTGGGCTGCAGATTCCTCGACTTGCGACATAGGGTGGTGGGGTTTTGGGTTCCGCTGGATAGGTCAGGAGTCCACTACACGCAACAAGCGGCTACACGAGTAGCAGGGGTTGTGTGGTGTGGACTGGGCGGTTTTTTAGGTTAGATGGCCTCGGGCAAGTACCGAAAGGGCAACAGCCTCAAAGGGTGTTTGGAAACTGGTGGTGGCGTGTTTGTCGCTGTCAGTAGCAGTTTATCCTGTAGTGAAGTAGAAGTGGATAGTTCCTGTGAATTATTATGGGTGGAGGTTACACTCAACAACCAAGCTAGGTTAATAGTTGGCTCCTTTTACGGACCTCCCGACTCAGCAGCATTAGTGGCAGAACAACTGAGAGAAAATTTGGAATACATTTCCTATAAATTTTCTCAGCATGTTATAGTCTTAGATGGAGATTTCAATTTACCAGATATAGACTGGGACACTCAGATGTTTAGGACGGGTGGTAGGGACAGAGCATCGAGTGACATTATACTGAGTGCACTATCCGAAAATTACCTCGAGCAATTAAACAGAGAACCGACTCGTGGAGATAACATCTTGGACCTACTGATAACAAACAGACCCGAACTTTTCGAATCTTTAAGTGCAGAACAGGGAATCAGTGATCATAAGGCCATTGCAGCATCCCTGAATATGGAAGTTAATAGAAATATAAAAAAAGGGAGGAAGGTTTATCTGTTTAGCAAGAGTAATAGAAGGCAGATTTCAGACTTCCTAACAGATCAAAACGAAAATTTCTGTTCCGACACTGACAATGTTGAGTGTTTATGGAAAAAGTTCAAGGCAATCGTAAAATGCGTTTTAGACAGGTACGTGCCGAGTAAAACTGTGAGGGACGGGAAAAACCCACCGTGGTACAACAACAAAGTTAGGAAACTACTGCGAAAGCAAAGAGAGCTTCACTCCAAGTTTAAACGCAGCCAAAACCTCTCAGACAAACAGAAGCTAAACGATGTCAAAGTTAGCGTAAGGAGGGCTATGCGTGAAGCGTTCAGTGAATTCAAAAGTAAAATTCTATGTACCGACTTGACAGAAAATCCTAGGAAGTTCTGGTCTTACGTTAAATCAGTAAGCGGCTCGAAACAGCATATCCAGACACTCCGGGATGACGATGGCATTGAAACAGAGGATTACACGCGTAAAGCTGAAATACTAAACACCTTTTTCCAAAGCTGTTTCACAGAGGAAGACCGCACTGCAGTTCCTTCTCTAAATCCTCGCACAAACGAAAAAATGGCTGACATCGAAATAAGTGTCCAAGGAATAGAAAAGCAACTGGAATCACTCAATAGAGGAAAGTCCACTGGACCTGACGGGATACCAATTCGATTCTATACAGAGTACGCAACAGAACTTGCCCCCCTTCTAACAGCCGTGTACCGCAAGTCTCTAGAGGAACGGAAGGTTCCAAATGATTGGAAAAGAGCACAGGTAGTCCCAGTCTTCAAGAAGGGTCGTCGAGCAGATGCACAAAACTATAGACCTATATCTCTGACGTCGATCTGTTGTAGAATTTTAGAACACGTTTTTTGCTCGCGTATCATGTCGTTTCTGGAAACCCAGAATCTGCTGTGTAGGAATCAACATGGATTCCGGAAAAAGCGATCATGTGAGACCCAACTCGCTTTATTTGTCATGAGACCCAGAAAATATTAGATACAGGCTCCCAGGTAGATGCTATTTTTCTTGACTTCCGGAAGGCGTTCGATACAGTTCCGCACTGTTGCCTGATAAACAAAGTAAGAGCCTACGGAATATGAGACCAGCTGTGTGGCTGGATTGAAGAGTTTTTAGCAAACAGAACACAGCATGTTGTTAGACGTCTACAGACGTTAAAGTAACCTCTGGCGTGCCACAGGGGAGTGTTATGGGACCATTGCATTTCACAATATATATAAATGACCTAGTAGATAGTGTTGGAAGTTCCATGCGGCTTTTTGCGGATGATGCTGTAGTATACAGAGAAGTTGCAGCATTAGACAATTGTAGCGAAATGCAGGAAGATCTGCAGCGGATAGGCACTTGGTGCAGGGAGTGGCAACTGTCCCTTAACATAGACAAATGTAATGTATTGCGAATACACAGAAAGAAGGATCCTTTATTGTATGATTATATGATAGCGGAACAAACACTGGTAGCAGTTACTTCTGTAAAATATCTGGGAGTATGCGTGCGGAACGATTTGAAGTGGAATGATCGTATAAAATTAATTGTTGGTAAGGCGGGTACCAGGTTGAGATTCATTGGGAGAGTGCTTAGAAAATGTAGTCCATCAACAAAGGAGGTGGCTTACAAAGCACTCGTTCGACCTATACTTGAGTATTGCTCATCAGTGTGGGATCCGTTCCAAATCGTTTTGACGGAGGAGATAGAGAAGATCCAAAGAAGAGCGGCGCGTTTCGTCACAGGGTTATTTGGTAACCGTGATAGCATTACGGAGATGTTTAATAAACTCAAGTGGCAGACTCTGCAAGACAGGCGCTCTGCATCGCGGTGTAGATTGCCCGCCAGGTTTTGAGAGGGTGCGTTTCTGGATGAGGTATCGAATATATTGCTTCTCCCTACTTATACCTCCCGAGGAGATCACGAATGTAAAATTAGAGAGATTAGAGCGCGCACGGAGGCTTTCAGACAGTCGTTCTTCCCGCGAACCATACGCGACTGGAACAGGAAAGGGAGGTAATGACAGTGGCACGTAAAGTGCCCTCCGCCACACACCGTTGGGTGGCTTGCGGAGTATAAATGTAGATGTAGATGTAGAAACTAGGGGGTAGCAAACAGGCAGCACCACTACCCAGTGTCCTAGAGTTTCTGCTTCCTTTTGAATTGTTTCCATTTATTCTTAACTTTTCTGTCTGTGTCTAGTGCCTGCTTGTAGCAAGTGACCTTCATCTTAGTTAAAGTTTTCATAGCTAATATGAATTTGCGTTGAGTTCTTCTATTTCAAAAGCATTGTAAGCAGCTCTTGAAACGGCATCTTGAGGTAGCCAAATCCAGGACATCATAATGTGATGAGGAGGAAGTAAGGCTAAATAAATCCTCCCAGTGCATTTTTATAAAATACTGGTGACTGCTGGCATGTGATTTTTGGAACTCGTGAAGAGGGACACCCTTGTTCCCCGTCATAAAAGTTCACTGAATTTTGGTTTATTCCTCTCATGAAATATATTTGATTTGTGTGCAGTGTTCTGACATGTTGTTGCAGTCTTATATTCACAAGACGTGTAAGAAAGACCCAGGAGTGCATGGACATCCTGCGTTTCTGAATCCAGGAAGTCAATGTACTCACCTGTTTCCACTGTATATTCAGGTTTTGTCACTCTGCCTTTGACAGTGAAATCTTGTCAAGGATGGAAGTTCAAAAGACTTTCTAACACAAATAGCATGTCTTTATATATTTTTCAGTTTTGATAAGATACAGCTAATTCATCTCTAACTGTACAGAAAGGAACACTACTTACATAAGTATCTGAAGTCCTGACATTAGAAAGACATTTCAGTCAGTTTTTTCTGTTCTGTCCTAATATCAGTCTGCATTGTTATAGCACCTGTTTGTACTTGGTGGTGCAGGTGCTGCTCCGACTTGGAACAACGTCTCATGGAGTAAACACAAAGCCCTCACAGATACCCCAATTCGTAGTGATAATGCCACTCTTGCACAAAATTTGAAGACACATATGGTCCCTCTGTACACAAGTCACAAGCAAAACAGATAACACAGTCCTCCAAACAGCTTCCTATTCTTCTTAATGTGCTTGCTTAGAGAATCAAGAACACCCACAGTTTAAAATCTAATTTTCGCGTTTCTGGTTGTCATGTCCGACGGACTTTGCTTTATTGTGGATGTATGTTTTATGGATCTGTTAGAAGATTTGTGTCAATTCCTCATAGTGTTTTAATCCTATAAAATACATTCTGCACAACTGGTATCTGCACATCATATCATAACTTACCCACACTTAGATTGTGTTTTTAATTATGTGACTGACACCATTGGTTTATTCCTGGGCTGAATCAGATCACTAATTTATCATATTAACAAGCCCTGAATTGTATTAAAACTGACGAAGTAGAAGAAAAATGTTCCAGAACATAAAATTTAAAGCAGTAGTTGAATATTGGTTTGAAGAATGTAAGAATTTGGTTACCAGATATTCAAGTAGCACAAAAGATGTTCGTCACAGACAAGGGTATTGTCAGGGGTACCCTAGGGAAGTGTGATAGGTTGTTCTTAGTCCCTGTTTACAAGGTGTTTCAGAAGTGTTGCAACAAACTACTAGGGGAGATGCGGCACATCATAAGGGTTGAGAATTGCATAGCAACCCATGGCTCTGAACATGAGGGATAAGTGTAGCACCGGTTGAAGATCGGAAAGAAAACAAGCAGATTGATTGCAACACATGCTTGAAGTTTGCACCATCAGATACCAAGCATGCCTGGCACTGATGGAGCACTGACTGCCCGACCCGCTCAAACACACCATAAGTTTCTTCGATTGTAGCAGCTGCACAGATGATTGTTGCAATGAAATCTGTTTCAGGCTCCACAGGGTTGCGATACATCGCAATGTTATAGAGCTATATACATGTCGTACATCATGTTTGCACTCTTTATGTCCAATAACTGTTTCAAATGAATCACTCTCTTGTTTCCTTTCCGATGTTCAACCTCTGCTACTACTTACTCCAGATGTTTGCGTGCGTGGCTTGCTAATTAGTTTTTAATACTTACTATATGCCACACCTTTAGAGAAAAGAGAACCATGTGTATGAATATCAAGAGCTCAGATGGAAAACCAGTCCTTAGCAAAGAAAGGGTAGCAGAACGGTGGAAGGAGTATATAGAGGATGTATAGAAAGGCAGTCTACTTGAGGACAATATTATGGAAATGGAAGAGGACATAGACGAACATGAAATGGGGGATATGATACTGTGTGAAGAATTTGACAAAGCACTGAAGACCTAAGTCAAAACAGGGCCGCGCCAGTAGACAACATCCCATTAGAACTGGGAGAGCCAGCCATGACAAAACTCTTACATCTGGTGAGCAGGACATGTGAGACAGGCGAAATTCTGTCAGACTTCAAGAAGAATATAATAATTCAAATCCCAAAGAAAGCAGATACTGTGACAGGTGTGAAAATTACTGAACTATCAGTTTAGTAAGTCACGGTTGCAAAATACTAACACGAATTCCCTACAGGTGAATGGGAAGACAGGTAGAAGCCAACCTTGGGGAAGATCGGTTGGATTCCGTAGAAATGTTGGAACACGCAAGGCAATACTGACCCTACGACTTATCTTAGAAGATAGGTTAAGGAAAGGCAATCCTAATGTGTAGCATTTGTAGACTTAGAGAAAGCTTTTGAAAATGTTGACAGGAATACTCTCTTTCAAATTGTGAAGGTGGCAGGCGTAAAATAGAGGAAGTGAAAGGCTGTTAACAATTGTAAAGAAACCAGATGGCATTTATAAGAGTCGAGGGCATGAGATGGAAGCAGTGATTGAGAACAGAGTGACTCTTTGCCTTTTAATATGTCTGCTTGTGTCTGTATATGTGTGGATGGATATGTGTGCGAGTGTATACCCGTCCTTTTTTCCCCCTAAGATAAGTCTTTCCACTCCTGGGATTGGAATGACTCCTTACCCTCTCCCTTAAAACCCACATCCTTTCGTCTTTCCCTCTCCTTCCCTCTTTCCTGATGAAGCAGCCGTTGGTTGCGAAAGCTAGAATTTTGTATGTATGTTTGTGTTTGTTTGTGTGTCTATCGACCTGCCAGCGCTTTTGCTTGGTAAGTCTCATCATCTTTATTTTTAGATATATTTTTCCTACGTGGAATGCTTCCCTCTATAATTCCCTCTATTATATATATATGGAGGCCTTGGAAGGAAGCAGAGAAATTCTCAACTGCGATGCTGTAAGCTTGTTTATCACAAGCCCATTGGATGTCTGCAATATCTTGGTGAAGCTTGTCTTTCAGTTGCTTTCTCACTCATAAAAACAAGAAAAACTTAAGGCAAGGGGTTGGGCGAATATGGCGGGTGTGGGATGGTGATAACCGACTGTCTGGTCAGATGCTCAGTAACAGATAAGTAGTCTGGGTTCTTGCATTGTCATGCAGTAAGAACCAGTCCTGAGAAGGCCACAAACCAGGGTGGCGACGTTGAATTGCTTGTCATAAATGTCACAAGACTTAGATGTAAAAAGTTTGGTTCACTATATGACATGGAGGAACAGACTCATAATGAACGATGCTTTACCATCAAAGAATGCAATCAGCATTGTCTTTGTTGTCGAATGTTGTCATTTGATTTTTAGGCGAGTGATCCAGGACTCCACCATGCAGCCTTTAATGCTTCATGTGAGGGTCATGCTGGAAGCACCAACTTTCATTGCCAGCAATAATCTTTGACATAAATTTGGGATCATGTCTGGCTCTTTCCAGTAGTTCAGAAGAAATTCTTCATCTTTCCTCTTAGTATTTATTAATATTTAGTATCAAAAACAGTCTTAATCACAATTTATTTACTACGGTGACCGGTTTCAACCACTACTGTGGTCATCTTCAGACCTACAAGTCGTATACAAGCTTTAATTAGAGGGCTGCACACATTAAAGAAAAAACATAACGTTATAAAGCTATAAGACGATGAATTACCAATGAGTATGGACCTCCTTCTGCTGGAGAATTGCTACTGGAGAAACCAATGCACATCTTACTGTATGTAATGGCGGCTCTGCCTACTTCTGATGGAATGATGTCAAACTAACCAATGGGTTAAGATTGAATAACGGTGTAAAATTTCTTAGTTAAAAGAACATTGTCAAGAAAGGAAAATAAACACACACTAAACTTAGCTTATTTAATAGCTATTGTCAATTAAAAAGCATTAAAAATATTTAAACATGTAGGATAAATGAATTTTGTTTTGACAGTACATGGGTTGCCCTCTCAAGACCTGTTAGTGAACCATTTGGAACCACTGGTTGCCATGGTGAAGTTGGACGCCATTCCAAAGATGTGGCAGCAGCCTGCTTGACAATGTCCTTTTAACTAAGAAATTTTACATTGTTATTCGACCTATAACCCATTGGTTAGTAATGACGTCATTCCATCAGAAGTGGACGGAGCCTCCATTATATATAGGAAGATGTGCACTGGTTTCTCCAGCAGAAGGAGGTCCTTACTCATTGGTAATTCATCGTTTTATAGCTTTATAAGTTGATGTATTTTCTTAAATGTATGTAGCCCTCTAATTAAAGCTTTGTGTACAACTTGTAGGTCTGTAGATGACCACAGTAGTGATGGAAACAGATCACCATAAAGGTAAATTGTGATCAAGACTGTTTTTGATAATAAATATTTGTAACACTTTGATCACTGTTCACTCCCACAATGTATCCAAAAGTAATTTTCTCATTGTGTTCGCCTGTTAGTGTGTGAGGGACAAGTTTTGCATTAAGTTTCCATTTCCCTAAATTTTCCTGTAAAATCTTATGACATACATCACGATTCAAATTAAGTTGTTCTGATATTGCACGCACAGCTATGTGATGATCTTCTTGCAATAACTGTTTTACACGCTCTACGTTTGTGTTATATTCTGTAGACAGGTGACCAGCTTTGGGATCATCTTGCACAGAATCTCTGCCTTCATGAAACCTATTGTGCCACTTGAAAGCACGACTTCTTGAAAGTGCTTAATTATTTTCCATATTTCAGAAGGGGTTTTCAAAAGCTTAATGCAGAACTTAATATTCACTCTTTGCTTGCAATCTGCATCTGTTGTGTCACTGTAACTAATGCACCAAGAATCCAAACAGCATGTTGGTAAGCACGGCCCAACTACCTAGTGAGTTTGCACATGGCCAAGGTTGTTTTGAGCATGCACACATATGAAGTAACATAAAAACAACATTAATTCCTTTTTAGTATTGCAAACTCAAAAATAAGAAACCTATTCTGGAACTTTTCTGGTAATGGGAGTATAATGCTTTAATCTAAGTAATCTTGAATCATTTTCCGTGCTCTCATTTGTGTTTTAATTGTTGTAGGTTGCAGACATAGTGTTAGTTTCACATTTCAAATTTTGACTTCCAGATTACATCATCTTACATAATGCGGTTGTGTACTGTTGAAAGCGTTTGTAATGGAATCGTCTGTAGACAAATTAACAAAACATGGGAGTCACTTGGAAATGAAACAACACTGCAGTATGATGACTCTAGTAATTCTCTACACATATACATCACAGGAAATGCTTGTCAAGGTGCTCAAGGTGAGAAGCATTTTATTGTTATTTTGCTTCTTATAATTAATTTATTCCATTAATATGATCAGGTAAGTAAAATTGTGAAATTTTTGGATTTATTGCCTGCGTATTAAATAAAACAATAAAATTATTCCCTAGCTAATTTTAACCATGGTCATAAAGCTCAAAAATTAGAGGAGAATTGGTAGGTATTGTTGAATAAAACAAATAGTTGCTGGTATTAATTGAGTGATCTAAAACATAAATTTAGCTCTTTTTGGTGTTTTTTTTCTTTCATTTATGAATTCATATTGGAGGTAGACAGTACAGCAGTCTTTAGTATAGGGTTTTGCTGCTATTGAGGGATGAGGGATGAGGACAGTTAGATAATGTCGGAAGGAAGCAAGTTAAAAACACATATGTGGTTGAGTTATTGTATTGTCAACTGAGCAGGTTAGCGCAGTGCTCAAGACATTAGGTTTTTCTTTTGATAGCACGAGGTCCAAGTCTGCATTTTGTCAACATGGCTCAGGTTTTAGTATAACCTCAGGGAAATACCAGAATAGTTTTGAAATGCCGTCCTCCCAAAATTGGGTAGAATTCTAGCTTAATGGGTTGAGTTCTAATAAGATGCAAGTGACATGAGAAAAAAAAAGAGTATTCACAGCTGCATCCTGTTGCCCCATTGAAGAGCAGCATAAGGAAGAAGCAAAATAACATGTTACATACATGACCTACTGTGGTTGGGACTGAGCAGTCAGTTGAAAGCTCAAATATGGGATATAGATTCAAAGTGAGAAAAATGTTACTAGTAACATGAAGGAAGAAAACTTGTAGCTGCAGTGATATTAAATTGATGGGAAATACCAGCTTATAAAAAGCATACAGGAAAGTGTATCTTGATGAATAACAATGTCCAGCAACAGTGTTGGATTAAAAGCAAAATAAATTGTGTACAAAATGCCTTTCATAAAAGGCTAAACACAAACAACTGGAAATGATTCTTATACAAAGAAGTGTGAAGTTACACAGTGGTGGTGGTTGTGGCTACATGTGATATTCCAGGTGACCAAGTGCAGATCAATCAAAGGATCACATACCCACTCCTCATGGCCAAAGGTTACTTAACAAAGTGCTCTTTCAGGAGGAAATCAGTTGCACTGCTTGGGCTCCTAAACACTCCACGGGGGTTCAGTTGTATTCAGAACAGGGAACTGAGGGGGCAGACATGGTGTTATTCTTCATCATTGTGTTTATTAAACCTGTCTGCAGCAAATCCAGAACTGTCATGGGAGCAAAATTGTCTTCTTGAGCCCAGGGTGTTCACCTGAGAACATGGTTAGCAGCATAAAGTGAGAATTTTAAGCTCAAACATTTGCTTAATCTTGCATTGTAGCTTACCCATGCAGGATGACAAGTGGACCAAGACCACAGTATGACAACATGCCTCATGGCACCACATGAACCCTCATTGTGCTTCACTGAAGGACAGATGATACAGTCCAAATGATAGGCTTCAGCTAGCTTACACCAAATGTAAATATGTTCATGTATCATGAAGAAATTAAGACAGTCAGATGACAGTTTCCTTTTGTAGTTGTATAATTTGTGTGCTGACAACACTAATTTCACTATTTCAAAGTATTGCATGGTGTAATCAGCGGTTCTGAAACAACCATGTTATTGTGAATGTTTGCAACATTCGTTTCATACCAGATAGTTTTTCATCATGCATTGTAGATATTTATTTATCTCAGATGTTGACTGGTGTGCTTGCTGTCTGCAATCTGCTTCAAAATGCTATTATCTCCATTAGTTAGCAGCTTCAATTTTGAACAAATGATGTGTTTTTCTGGAGTGTTCTTCATGTTCGATGTATAGTATCATTACAGTTGACATGGTAATTCTCCCAATAACAGTAAGAATGATAGTTTTCATTACTGAAGCTCATGCAACAATAGACATAAATGAAATTTCAACACCACAGTATCTTACAGCTGTCACTGATAGAAAGAGTGTGATGTGTGTACATTCTCACCTGCTAGTTGGCAGTCTTCAACACAGGAGGATGGGCGACACAATAGATTTTTTTTTAATACAGTTAATACACAGGGGTACATATCATGTTAGCCATTCCCTGTAGACTGGACTATAATATGTGTTTTAATGTTCTATTGGATTCCCATTTGCCCCCCCCCCCCCTGTCAGTTGAAAGCACTAATATTCATATTACCATGCTCATGATAACAGTAATAAATAATTTAATTCTCAGTTTTAGCACTTTTCTAAATTGTATTTAGACATGCTACAGAAATTCAGTTAATGATCTTTATTTCATATATTACTCCACTATATAAAAGAATGTCTTCTTCTCAGATGTCATTACTAATACCAGAGAGCACTTACCTACATTGGCATATAACTTTCAGATGTTGCCACATTGAGTACAGTGTTCATCTTCTGGCTCAGACGTCCTTCTTGTTCAGTGCCAAAACATATGTACAAACAGCCTACATATGACGTCATTTAGTGCTTACATTTAAGAGAAATAATTTCTGTAGTAAATGTCATCAATATTGAGATTGTTAGCCTCATTTTTTGTGACAATTTCACATGCTTGTGGTCTTAAGCAATAACTAAGTAAAATATCTTTGGAACTGTGCTCCAAAGAAACAAAGTTCAGTAGGACCACAAGACTAGGTAACTGAATCATCAGAGGGTACGGTACAGTAAATTAATATGCATTGATATGTATATTATTGAACTGAATAGTTTAATTGGCAGTGATCAGTGGACTATAGAGGCAATTCAGTCTAAAGATATCTCCATTTTCAAACTGACCCCACAAATGTGTGTGTGTTCCATTAAATTTGGGAAAATCAAAATTGCTCTTCTGGTGGGAGTCTGGGAGATAGCATTATGGTGCAGGGAGTGAGAGTACAAATTTGATGTCAAATTTAAAATGAAATTGGTAAGAAAGGCTCAAGGAATAAGTATACACTGCAAGATATGTTTGCATTAATAGATGTTAAGGTAATTTATAGAAGATGCTACACATAAATGTATTCACTATCTTTACAAAAAGTGTAGCTCCTTCCTTTTTGCCTGCTGTCAGTGTGTGCAGTGAAGTATAATAGCGGAACAAATGTCTTTTTTTTTTTTGGCAAGGGCCACAAGGGAGAAGTTGGGACACTATGTATTTACTTTGTACAGAGGGTACCAGGCCATCTGATATTCATTGTCGGACAGACTGTAGCAATTGATCTATATCAGGAACAGTAGAGCTGGAAGTGGTTTATGCTTAAATAAGGAGATTGGGCAACATTCCATGACATAGTCAAATTATATAATTGCTCATAATAAGGAAGGTTTTATGAAATATTTGATTGAGACAACCAGGTGAATTTATTGAGCAGGCGCCTGACAAATAACTGATGGTACCTACTGTTAGAATTCACTCCAGGAGACAAAGTATAAGCATAGCACCATACTGTCACACACACAATCTCCAATAAAAGGTGTCTTGGATTCTGAACAAAGGAATGCGTTTTGTTTTCTCACAGTGTCCAATGTTATACTTCCAACATAGCAGAAAAACTTCTTAAGGCTTAGGATATGAGGCACTTGATTGCCCTACTGGAACTGTTGACTTTTACACGAATGTGATTTCACTTTTTCATACCCTCCCAGAAATAGTAGGGCTACAGTAAGGGAATGGATACAGATAAGGGAATATGGTTCAAGTATTGTCCCACAGTGGGACAATATCACAGAAAATCTGGAGAGTATGTAAAAGTATAGTTCATGTTCTGTAAAACCCTCCTATTTTCAACAGGATGTTAATTACCCATCAGGACCACAACTCAATATTTTGGTAATTATTGATTTCAATTCATTTAACGAACGATCTTTAGTCTTGCAATAAGACTGTATTGAACCTCATCAGTAAACATACCATAAACAATAATTATTTCTAAGGCTTAAAAGTGCATGTGATAGTCTCTACAGGCGAGTGATAACAGCAATCTGTTACCAACATACTTCATTGTACTAGTGAACAACAAAATGGTAGCTAGGACAAGATAGGTCAATTCTCCTACCTCCTCATTTCCCCCTCATTGGTAAGTGCCAGTGAGAAGCCTTTGGCCTAGTGCAGCTTAGTCCATAACTCTAAGCACACACTGTAATCTTAGTTTCATTTCTGCCCCATGTGCCACACAGATAGCATTGTAGGAAGCAACTACTGAATGAATGCTTATTGTTAGTAGGTTCAGTGTGACAACACTGTGCTTCATCTTGCTGCTGCAAGCATGGCTTTGCAATAGTTCACCACATTCCACATGACTAGTGCAGACCAAAGGCTTCCAACCTGCGACGACTGAGGTGTAGGGCGAGATGAGGAGGGGAAAACATACAGAAAAGGTGGAAGGGAGTACCTTCTATACTTGCCCTCCAGCTGCCAGTTTCGCTGCTCACTAGTATAATATAATGGTGTACGCAATAGGTATGGATTATTTTAAGAGACCTACACTTGTGAAATTAATTTATATGGCAAAAAACTCAGTTTTTCCACTCAGTTCTTTCTTTTACTCCAAGGAAACATATCTTTTCTTGTTTCTTGGTAGGTGAAAACTCGAGTGCTCACATACAAATTATGTGCAGTGATGCTGCGACTGCGAGAGACCCGTATATAATGAGTGTAAGTAAAACCTGCCATTACTGTTACTCTTTAATTAGTTGCTGTTGTTTCACCTGCAAGGTAGGTGGTGAGCTTTCTTGGTAATTCAGTAAAAAGAATATGGAATTGGTAGGTATATTATGGTTACAGAGAATGCTATACTTCTGTAATATGTGCATGCTTTGGCTTGAGATTTTATGCAAGGTTCTATCTGTTTCCAAACATATGGAATGGAAAACAGTAGAAAAATGGACAAACTAATTGGCAAACAAAAATGTTCCAGTAGAATTCCAACAAATTAGACATGACATTTTTCCACATAATGATTTTTGACCTTTGAAAGAATAGTACCATCATTCCTTTCTTCTGCTTGTTTGAAATAGAGGTAGTTGTGATACGCAAATAATGTTTTGACCATCATCTGCCCATATTACATCATAGTACTAAAGCCGTAGGTAGTTTGCGTGGGAAACCTTGAATTCTCAGGGAATTCTGGAAGACTACAGAAAATTCAACTGTAACATGACTGCAACAAATGTATAGAGTCATTTCATTACACGTTGTAGTTATTGTGTTGTGAGTTATTAAGTAAAGGAATGCAAAGCAGAACATTGAATTATTATAATATTTGTCAGTTTTCTACCAGCACACTCACCAATCTGAGGAGCCGTTATTGTTGCCCTTGGGCTCCTAGTCTGTCAGGCCAGTTTGCTACTGATTGATCATCAGTGTCATGTCCATACCAATGCAGCGGAGTTGGGGGTTTTAATTTAACATGCAAACACTTGCTGTTTATTGACAGAAGAGAGAAAAACCAAAGGATTTATGAAGCTTGAAATGTTGAAGAATGCTGACCTAGTAGCAGAATTGACTGCAAATTACACCCAACAAAGCCCTTTTTCCTTTCCCTATTCAGTAGCGAAGATTCAGATTCAGAAGTGAAGAAATTTTACTGTCTCAATGTTTTTAAGCGGTTCGAGAAGAGCATAAATTTATATACAAAATATTTCAGTATCTTGTTACCAGTCCATCTGCAAAAGCTTTTAAGTAATTTTGATCATAGCTTTTTGATTTGAGTGAGGACCAGTTGCATAAGTGTGTTTAAAATACTTGTGGAAAAGAATCAACTTTGCTGAACTTGAGCTGATGCTGTAATTTCACATATTAACCATGAATGATTGGTGCATTTAAAACTTACTGATGTGCAGAAAAACAGTTTCTACAATTTCTAGAGATTCAAAATGAAAAATCTGTGAACTTTGTCTGCACATTTAAACTACTATTATTTTCTTCCTCTCCAATCACTGTGCAAATGTTGGGTATAACTTTATGCAAACACAATATCTGTTCAGATTTATTTCTTTAATCGTATGCCTAGGGCCCCTTGTCGGGTAGACCGTTCACCAGGTGCCTATCTTTCAATTTGACGCCATTTTGGCAACCTGCAGTTGATGAGGAGGATGATGATTACAGCACAACACCCAGTCCTTAGACTTAGAGAAAGCTTTTGACAATGTTGACTGGAATACTCTCTTTCAAATTCTAAAGGTGGCAGGGGTAAAATACAGGGAGCGAAAGGCTATTTACAATTTGTACAGAAACCAGATGGCAGTTATAAGAGTCGAGGGACATGAAAGGGAAGCAGTGGTTGGGAAGGGAGTAAGACAGGGTTGTAGCCTCTCCCCGATGTTATTCAATCTGTATATTGAGCAAGCAGTAAAGAAACAAAAGAAAAGTTCGGAGTAGGTATTAAAGTTCATGGAGAAGAACTAAAAACTTTGAGGTTCGCCGATGACATTGTAATTCTGTCAGAGACAGCAAAGGACTTGGAAGAGCAGTTGAACGGAATGGACAGTGTCTTGAAAGGAGGATATAAGATGAACATCAACAAAAGCAAAACGAGGATAATGGAATGTAGCCAAATTAAATCGGGTGATGCTGAGAGAATTAGATTAGGAAATGAGACACTTGAAGTAGTAAAGGAGTTTTGCTATTTAGGGAGTAAAATAACTGATGATGGTCGAAGTAGAGAGGATATAAAATGTAGACTGGCAATGGCAAGGAAAGCGTTTCTGAAGAAGAGAAATTTGTTAACATCGAGTATACATTTAAGTGTCAGGAAGTCGTTTCTGAAAGTATTTGTATGGAGTGTAGCCCTGTATAGAAGTGAAACATCGATGATAACTAGTTTGGACAAGAAGAGAATAGAAGCTTTCGAAATGTGGTGCTACAGAAGAATGCTGAAGATAAGGTAGGTAGATCACGTAACTAATGAGGAGGTATTGAATAGGATTGGAGAGAAGAGAAGTTTGTGGCACAACTTGACTAGAAGAAGGGATCGGTTGGTAGGACATGTTTTGAGGCATCAAGGGATCACAAATTTAGCATTGGAGGGCAGCGTGGAGGGTAAAAATCGTAGAGGGAGACCAAGAGATGAATACACTAAGCAGATTCAGAAGGATGTAGGTTGCAGTAGGTACTGGGAGATGACACAGGATAGAGTAGCATGGAGAGCTGCATCAAACCAGTCTCAGGACTGAAGACCACAACAACCCAGTCCTTGGGCGGAGAAAATTCCCCGACCCAGCTGGGAATCGAACCCGGGCCCAGAGGATTTACAATCCATCACTCTGACCATTCAGCTACTGGGGGGTGGACAATCTGTTCAGCTAAAAAGTTGCAACAGCCAAGATTGCATAAATAAGACTTTATTTTTGGTAACCTCTTTTGAATGTTGTAACTATCATAGTCTGGTCTTGAAAAATCTTTTGTTGCAGAACGTATTCCATTGTGAGTTAGTCCTCACACCATTTTGTCATTATAGTGGATAAAATAGGTTTGTCAAAATTAAAACCATTTACAGTTAAAAAGACTTCGTGCACATTGGCATGTCTGCATATGTAGCACTCACAGAGGCTAGTTACTTCTTAAAGTGTATGATATACAATAAAATGCACATTTGTCCATATGGTTACTTTTGCATGATATGGCACATACATCATGGACCCACCTTAGCTAAAGTATACAGTGCAACTGTATACTTGCATCACATTATGTATTAGAGTTGCACTGCCTGCTAGAATTGCAACGTATACTTTGGCTAACGTAGATCTATAATGTATGTAACATGTCGCACAAACTTAAACAGATGAATAGCTAAGCATTTAAAGAATTAACAAGTCTCTGTCGCTGCTAGATATGCCAACACACCCGTGTGCAAAAGGTGCTATGTAACTGTAAATGGTTTTGCTTATAAACTGCAAAAAGGTGGGAAATTAATGGGGAAGGACCTGGATAAGCTGAAAGAACCAGAGGTTGGCAAGAATTTGAGAGGAAGCATTAGGCAATGATTGATTAGAACAGGGAAAAGGAATACAATAGAAGATGAATGGGTGCTTTGAGAGATGAAATAGTGAAAACAGCAGAGGATAAAACAGGTAAAAAGACAAGGCCTAGTAGAAATCTTTGGATATCACAGGAAATACTGAATTTATTTGATGACGAGAAAATATAAAAATTAAGCAAATGAAGCAGGTAAAAGGAAACACAAACATCTAAAAAAATGAGTTGGCAGGCAGGTACAACTAGAGGACAAACATAAGGATTTGGAAGCATATTTCTCTATGGGAAAGGTAGATACCACATACAGGAAAATTAAGGAGGCAAGAAAAGAAAAGAAAAGCGGATGTATGACTGTCAAGAACTGAGATGAGAAAGTAGTACTAAGCTGTAAAGGGAAAGCTGAAAGGTGGAAGGGGTATATAGAAGGTCTGTACAAGAGAAATGAGCTTGAAGACAATATTATAGAAATAGATGAGAATGCAGATGAAGGTGAGATTGAAAACATGGTGCTGTGAGAAGAATTTGATAGAGTACTGGAAGACCTACATCGAAAAAAGGCACTGGAATTAGATGGCATTCTGTCAGAACTACTGCTAGCCTTGGGATAGTCAGCCATGACAAAAATCTTCCATCTGGTGTGGGAGATGGAAGAGACAGCTGAAATACCATGAGACACCAAGAGGAGTGCAATAATTCCTGTTACAAAAAAAAGCAGGTGCTGTCAGATGTGAATATAATTGAACTATCAGTTTAATAAGTCATGCTTGCAAAATACTAAAACAAATTCTTTACAGAAGAATGAAAAAACTGGTAGAAGCCAACCTTGGGGAAGATCATTTTGGATTCTGGAGAAATGTGGGAATACACCCCATGATTCTCCTTACAAAGTGGGTTGAGGAAAAGCAAACATACGTTGATAGCATTTGTATACTTACAAGATAGCTTTTGACATGGTTGACCGGAATACGGTCTTCAAAATTATGAAGGTACTAGGGGTAAAATATAGGCAGCAAAAAGCTACATACAATTTCCACAGAAACCAGAGGGCAGTTACAAGAGGGGAGGGGCACGAAAGGGAAGCATTGGGTGCAAAGGGATAGAGATAGTTTTGTAGCCTGTTGCTGATACCACTCAATCTGCACATTGAACAAAGTAAACCAAAGAAAACTTCGGAGTAGAAATTTCAGTTCACAAAGAAGAAATAAAAACTTTGAGGTTTTCCGATGACATTGCAATTCTGTCAGACACAGCGAAGGAATGGACGATGTCTTGAAAGGAGGATATAAGATGAACATCAATGATAGTGGAATGTGGGAATTAGATTAGGAGACGAGATACTAAAAGTAATAGAGTTTCGTTATTTGGGTATTAAAATAACTTATCCTTTCTACTTCAGTAGAGAGGATATAAAATGTAGATGGGCAACAAAAAAAAAAAAATAGCATTTCTAATAAAGAGTAATTTATTAACAATGAATGTAGACTTAAGTGTTGTTGTTGTTGTGGTCTTCAGTCCTGAGACTGGTTTGATGCAGCTCTCCATGCTACTCTATCCTGTGTCATCTCCCAGTACCTACTGCAACCTACATCCTTCTGAATCTGCTTAGTGTATTCATCTCTTGGTCTCCCTCTACGATTTTTACCCTCCACGCTGCCCTCCAATGCTAAATTTGTGATCCCTTGATGCCTCAAAACATGTCCTACCAACCGATCCCTTCTTCTAGTCAAGTTGTGCCACAAACTTCTCTTCTCTCCAATCCTATTCAATACCTCCTCATTAGTTACGTGATCTACCTACCTTATCTTCAGCATTCTTCTGTAGCACCACATTTCGAAAGCTTCTATTCTCTTCTTGTCCAAACTAGTTATCATCGATGTTTCACTTCTATACAGGGCTACACTCCATACAAATACTTTCAGAAACGACTTCCTGACACTTAAATGTATACTCGATGTTAACAAATTTCTCTTCTTCAGAAACGCTTTCCTTGCCATTGCCAGTCTACATTTTATATCCTCTCTACTTCGACCATCATCAGTTATTTTACTCCCTAAATAGCAAAACTCCTTTACTACTTCAAGTGTCTCATTTCCTAATCTAATTCTCTCAGCATCACCCGATTTAATTTGGCTACATTCCATTATCCTCGTTTTGCTTTTGTTGATGTTCATCTTATATCCTCCTTTCAAGACACTGTCCATTCCGTTCAACTGCTCTTCCAAGTCCTTTGCTGTCTCTGACAGAATTACAATGTCATCGGCGAACCTCAAAGTTTTTATTTCTTCTCCATGAACTTTAATACCTACTCCGAACTTTTCTTTTGTTTCTTTACTGCTTGCTCAATATACAGATTGAATAACATCGGGGAGAGGCTACAACCCTGTCTTACTCCCTTCCCAACCACTGCTTCCCTTTCATGTCCCTCGACTCTTATAACTGCCATCTGGTTTCTGTACAAATTGTAAATAGCCTTTCGCTCCCTGTATTTTACCCCTGCCACCTTCAGAATTTGAAAGAGAGTATTCCAGTTAACATTGTCTAAAGCTTTCTCTAAGTCTACAAATGCTAGAAACGTAGGTTTGCCTTTTCTTAATCTTTCTTTTAAGATAAGTCGTAAGGTTAGTATTGCCTCACGTGTTCCAACATTTCTACGGAATCCAAACTAATCTTCCCCGAGTTTTGCTTCTACCAGTTTTTCCATTCGTCTGTAAAGAATTCGCATTAGTATTTTGCAGCTGTGACTTATTAAACTGATAGTTCGGTCATTTTCACATCTGTCAACACGTGCTTTCTTTGGGATTGGAATTATTATATTCTTCTTGAAGTCTGAGGGTATTTCACCTGTCTCATACATCTTGCTCACCAGATGGTAGAGTTTTGTCATGACTGGCTCTCCCAAGGCCGTCAGTAGTTCTAATGGAATGTTGTCTTCTCCCGGGGCCTTGTTTCGACTCAGGTCTTTCAGTGCTCTGTCAAACTCTTCACGCAGTATCATATCTCCCATTTCATCTTCATCTACATTCTCTTCCATTTCCATAATATTGTCCTCAAGTACATCGCCCTTGTATAGACCCTCTATATACTCCTTCCACCTTTCTGCTTTCCCTTCCTTGCTAAGAACTGGGTTTCCATCTGAGCTCTTGTTATTCATACAAGTGGCTCTCTTTTCTCCAAAGTTCTCTTTAATTTTCCTGTAGGCAGTATCTATCTTACCCCTAGTGAGATAAGCCTCTACATCCTTATATTTGTCCTCTAGCCATCCCTGCTTAGCCATTTTGCACTTCCTGTCGATCTCATTTTTGAGACGTTTGTATTCCTTTTTGCCTGCTTCATTTACTGCATTTTTATATTTTCTCCTTTCATCAATTAAATTCAATATTTCTTCTGTTACCCAAGGATTTCTACTAGCCCTCGTCTTTTTACCTACTTGATCCTCCGCTGCCTTCACTACTTCATCTCTCAAAGCTACCCATTCTTCTTCTTCTTCTGTATTTCTTTCCGCCATTCCTGTCAATTGTTCCCTTATGCTCTCCCTGAAACTCTGTACAACCTCTGGTTTAGTCAGTTTATCCAGGTCCCATCTCCATAAATTAGCACCTTTTTGCAGTTTCTATCTACAGTTCATAACCAATAGATTGTGGTCAGAGTCCGCATCTGCCCCTGGAAATGTCTTACAATTTAAAACCTGGTTCCTTTTAGTATCTCCAGGATTCTTCCATGTTTACAACCTTCTTTTATGAGTCTTGAACCATGTGTTAGCTATGAATAAGTTATGCTCTGTGCAAAATTCTACCAGACGGCTTCCTCTTCCATTTTTTAGCCCCAATCCATATTCACCCACTATGTTTCCTTCTCTCCCTTTTCCTACTGACGAATTCCAGTCACCCATGACCATTAAATTTAATGTTACAAAGTCTTTTCTTAAAATATTTGTGTGGAGTGCAGCCATGTATATAAGTGAAACATCGACGATAAATAGTTTAGACAAGAAGAGAACATAAGCTTTGAAATGTGGTGTTACAGAAGAATGCTGAAGATTAGATGGTTGGATCATGTAACTAATAAGGAGGTACTGAAATAAATTGTGGAAAAAAAGGAATTTGTGGCACAACCAGTCTAGAAGATGGGATTGGTTGATAAGACACATTGTGAGACCTCAAGGGATCACCAGTTTGATATTGGAGGGAGAGAGGCAGGGGTAAAAATTGTAAAAGGAGACGAAGAGATGAGTACAGTAAGCCGATTCAGTAGGACGTAAGCTGCAGTAGTTAATCTTGAGATGAAGAGGCTTCTACAGGATAGAGTAGCCTGGAGAGCTGCATCAAACCAGTCTTCACATTGAAGACCACAACAAGAATGATGGCAACTTGGTATGAGATACTAACTCACAATGGAAAACTTTTATAGCAAAATCATTTTGAAGACCAGAAGATGACAGTTACTACTGTTGCAATCAATTGTCAACAATGACGACAAATTTATGTGACATGGCTACTGCAAGTTTCTTCCCAAGTAAAACCTAGAGCACTCCTAAGTTCTCAGTATTAGAAAATTCAGACAATATCTGTTGATAATATAAAAGAGGAATAAATTCTCATACATCACCATTGTTGCACATCATAATGGTAGGATAGAAAATATGAACAAATTAAATTTCTTCATTTTGGTGTTGGAAATGCACATCCTTCTGACTTTCAAACTACAGAGCATTGCTGACAGACATAGTAGGCATGTGATGAGAAAAGATTCCACACATGTGGATGTAGGTAATCACCAGTCAAAAAGGATGACCCATCTTCAAAGTATATCTCCTCTGTAGAGTAGGAAACAATAAATGTTGGTACTTCAGGAATGACAACATTTACACCACTTTAGAGTAATGTTGTATATTAAATGGTGCAAGTAATAATTGACACTGTGATGTGGTTTTGCTACGCTGTGTTTCCTTTTAGTATTACTGATATGATTAGGCAAGGAAGTATGAATTAATTCATAATGCTTTATCAGTTCAGTTTTTATTTGTTGTGGAAAGGTTTGGCTAGAATACAGTAGCGAGAGTGGGGAATGAAAGTTTAATTTGAAATTATTCCATACATCAGTTACTGTTTGGTGCTTCAGCTGCTACAAGTGTGTAGGATAACAGTTCGTCACATAACATAAACAATATGTAACCAAGTTCAGCACAGAAGTTTTAGAATTCACATTAAAGAAGAGTGAGTCTATAGTTTTTAATGTTTTCTTCCATGTTTCACTTTAGGTGAATGCCAAATGGTTCCCCTAAGACAACCATGGGATATGCATTGCCTTTTCTATCTTAACATATATGCGTGCAGTAGTTTGTAATAGAGTTATCCTGTTACTCTGTGTCTATCAACAAAACATTAAACACTGACAACCATGACAGTGATAATGTTCCTCTAATAATACTACAACAAATAAACGAGTTGAATTGTAGAATGTGTGAACCAAATCATGACAACTGATGGCTGTAGCCCAAGTCTTCAGAATCAAGATTTAAATGGCTCACTGCTAAGAAATGCTTGTTAAAATTTTTACTTTAAAATAATAATTATTGACTGGATCTTATATTCAATATAAATCCATTAAGATACGGCACCTCTCATTTCCACACTGGAAAGAATATGCACGACTACCAGCAAACTCCTGTATGCTTTCATTTCTTCCCAAATTTGGTACATTTTGTTTGATTGTCAGATGTGCGAGATAAATTACTTTCTGTATTAGACTGTGCAATTTTCAGAATGCCTTTTTATCCAGATGCGAAGGGGCTTAGGAAGCAGTACAGACTAAAGAATACAAGTCACTGGAAAGAAGTGTTACAAAAGTGTGCGCTCTCTCTATCTGTGTGTGTGTGTGTGTGTGTGTGTGTGTGTGTGTTAAAATAGCTGTGTTGCACATCCTGAATGAGTAGATTGGGAACTCAACCTGAAGTGAAGGAGGGAGGATTAAAATTGTAGAGGCAGACAAAAGCTTGATAACAGTAAACAGGTTCAAGCAGACGTAGATTGCAATAGTTTGAGTTGAAAGAGACTTGTATTAAATCATCTGGTGACAACTGTCACCTTGTATAAGTATTCAAGACATGATCAGCTAATAGAAACTCCAGGTTGGAATATCATGATGTACGGAAAAGATGATCATAACTTACCGAAAAGATGACACGCAAGTTGCAGGTAGGCACATTTAAAATTGAGACTGATTATTGTGACCCCACTGAAAGAATTTTGCCCCTTGTTGACACCATCTCCAACCACTTTCACACAATCCAGCCTTCCATGTCAAAGATACCAACCACTTCCTTCACCGCCTCTCCACCATCCCCACTCCTTTACTTCCTAGAACCCTAATCGTCACTGTTAACACTATTCCCTCTGGCGGCACCACAGTGGTATTGTGTGCGAAATAGTGATCAACAGCCGGCAGCACCACAGTGGTGTTGTGTGCGTAGTATCGCTCAGTGGCCGGCGACACCACTGTAGTGTCGTGAGCATAGTGTCCGGCAACAGCACTTTAGTATCTTTTGCATTCTGTTGATGTTTTGTTTAGATAACAATAAGTTATACACGTCAATAAGTTTTTTGAAGTATTTGTGCCCTTTCATCATGGCAGACAAAAGACACAATATGATGCAGACAAAAGAGACAATATGATTATTTACGATGAATGCGCGGACGTCTCGGCTGATGTTCCAGATGATTTGACCGATTGGGAAGAAGACATTGGATATCAAAAAAAATGAAAGTGAAGCAGAATCGTTGGAAGATAGTGAAATACTTTCAAGAAGAGTTCGGCGAACAGTATGGTTCCCAACCGATTTGGATGAATCAGATGAAGAAGACGGTGCACAGTGGTCAGATTTTGATTTACCTAGGACCAATAATAAACTTGAAGGATCCCCTTTCGACTGAGCGAGGTGGCGCAGAGTGGTTAGCACACTGGACTCGCATTCGGGAGGACGACGGTTCAATCCTGCATCTGGCCATCCCGATTTAGGTTTTCCGTGATTTCCCTAAATCGCTCCAGGCAAATGCTGGGATGGTTCCTTCGAAAGGGCACAGCCGACTTCCTTCACTGTCCAACTTATTTCCCAATGATACACAGGATATCGTAGATTTATATATTGGGAATGGTCCATTTGAATATATTAGTCATGAAACCAGCAAGTACTATAATCAAAATTGCAATAGAAGGAAACTGGATAAAGAATATGCCAAATTTGTCAACGTTACGAGACCCGAACGTAGAAATTGGTTTGGGCTTGCTATTCTTATGGGAATTAAAAGCATGGATCGATGATTATTGGTCAACAAATCCGTTGATACACACACTAATATTTCGCAAAACGATGTCCCGCAACCGATTCAGACAAATATTACCATTTTTTACATTTTTTCGACAACAACAATAAACTGGACAATGCTGTCCTGCTTTTCAAAGTGGTATTCATAATTATTTATTTTTCCAAAAAGTTTAAAGAAACTTTTAATCTAAGACAAAACATCTTAGTTGATGAAGGAATGATACTGTGGCGTTGACGGTTAAATTTTAAAGTTTACAATCCGTCGAAAATTACTAAATATGGAATACCCATTCAGATGCTCTGTGATTATAGAGTACAGGATGAATTTCCTCATTCAAGATATATTCTGGCACTGGACAGCCTTTAGCAAAACCAGTGATGCCAACCTTCATATGGAGAGTGGAACTTTCAGAGAAGTTGCTTGAAAAGAAAATTCGAGTTTGTGGAACGATACGGCAAAATAGAGGGTACCCGGAAAAATTAAAGCGCATAAAAGTCAATGTGTTTGTAGCTTGTCATCAACGGAAAGGTGAAGTCCTTGCACAGGTATGGAGAGCTTAGAAAACTAAAACTATACAAATGATCTCTACAATACATAATTTCACTTTGACTGACACTCAAAGAAAATGTAGAAAAACCAATTACGCAATTTAAAAAAACGTGAAAGTGTATTAGACAACAACAAATGCATGAAAGGAGTGGAACGGGCTGGCCAATATTTGAGTTTTTATCCTATACACAGAAAAACTATAAAATGGTCAATAAAGGTTTGCATGTACCTCTAATTGCGCATTATTTAATGCATTCCGTACATGGCAATATTTCAATACAGATCACAAGAGTCTCTGAGTTTTTATTGAAAGTGCCTGATTCGTGGATAAAAGACCATGTACCTGCTTCTGAGCAAAACTTGGAGGTTGCCACTACGTTGCGTAGTCTCCTAATGATCCAGTTGACACACTTTCCAGTCACATAAAGTAACACCAAGTAATACTTATTTCTGAAATGAATAAACGAAAATGAAGAAACTGCGAAGTATGTCCCAAAAACAAAAAAAGGAGAACAACAAACTTAATGTGATAGTCTTGTGGAGTTGCGTTACATCTTGGAGACTGTTTTTTTGCATATCATATGGAAGAGAAATACTAAGTAGCAAAGAAAGTGCAAATAAATAAATATATGAAACAAACAAATTTTATATTTATTTACATATGTATATCTTCAAAATTTCATGAAAGTAGGGGACCAGGGTTGTGAACTTGCATGCATTACTTCAAGATCTAATAAAATCGGTAATTTTTTTATATAGAGGGCTGTGGATTGTTGTGTTACAAAGGTTAAATTACGTGTTTGTATTGGTAGTACTATCAAAAACAGTATTGTATCATTTCATAGTATAAACACACTTCGTATGTCAAAGAGCTAACATTTTTCCAAGGAAATGTGACAAATAGATTGGTAAATCTCTCAAAAAGTAAAGTGTGACACCAAAATGAAGTGTTTTTAAGCAACATGGGTTTCATGGTAATAGATTTTTGAATAAAGGGAAACATCGTTTTCAACATGTGGCGTGTGAAGTTACAGACAATGAAATGCGGGCAAACTCGTCAGTATCTAGAGAAACACCCATTAACACTTTAAAGATTAAAATAAAATGTTGTGATACACAGTTTTCAAACAAAAGTGATGTAAATGGTAGGTTAGGTTATATTCTGATAGATTTACATTTCCTAATAAGGGTGTTAGGTGAGCGTATGTGTTGTAAAATATGTGGAGGGCCAGTCAGTTTACATGAAGACAGTGAGGTATCAAATGGACTAGCCAGGAAACTTATCATTAATTGTGCCAGTTGTAAATATGCTCATTCATTTTGGAATTATGATAAGTGTAAAGATAATTATTTTGAAGTAAATATTAGGTGGCTTTATGGATTGAGAGCTATCGGTAAAGGACACACTGCAGCAGAAACAACGTGTGCTGTGATGAATATGGCACGCCCACCTTGTAAAATCGACAAGTATGCAGGGTTTATTGGAGCTGCTGTGGAATCTGTTACATGTGAGTCAATGAAGGGCGTTGCAAATGAAGCTGTTGCTACAGCATTTGGGAATTAATATTGGAGCAAATTGCATCAGAGAACTTTAACTGATGGACCAGGTTCGCATTGATAAAGCCGAGTATGCAGCACAGTTGGCCACTAAGGCGTCCAGAAAGAAGAAAACACTTGGAAAAAGATCAAGAGGATAATATACAGTATGGTGCAGGGTGCTTTTGAGTGGGGAGGGGGGGGGGCATGTGTTAAGTGGGATACAGTCTTTTGAAACTTAAGACGCCTTTCCTGAAAATTTACATTTACTGTTGCATTTCCCCGTAAATCTCAGAAACAAATTCAAGTAGAATATTCAAATTTTCAGGAAGTGATAACATACATATTCTGAGTCTACTGAACTAAAAGAACAACTTAATGTTATGTATAATTAAAATTATTTTGGATAATATACAAAAAAAGTACACAAAATTTTAGCCATGTAATTAAAAAATTGTATTTCTGAAAGCAGTGACTGAAATGCAATTGCTGTAGTTCAGTAGACTCAGAACATACAGTTTAATGTCCTGTAAAAGTTTCATGCCATGGCTACAGTGGTTCCTGAAATGCAGGGAAGCCAAGTCACTAAATTTAACGTTGTCGAGATAGGGCGTTCCAACTCCCCTTAATGCCACCTCTCTATACACCAACATCTGTTATGATGATGATCTTAGTGCTATTGAACACTATCCTTTCCAATGTCCTTTGGGACTCCAAACCTACCACCTCATTCCTAATACACCCTACTAACTTTATCCTAAATCACAACTACATCTCCTTTGAGGGGGATGTATACAAATAGATCTGTGGCACCGTCTTATGCTGACCTGACTACAGGCCATCTAGAGGATAATTCCTACCATGCCAAACTCCTTGATTGGTTCACGGTCAGTGATGATATCTTCATGATCTGGACTCGGGGCAAAGAAATGCTATTTTCATTCATTTGCAGCCTCTACACCTTCTCTTCCATCCACTTCAGGTGGTCCATATATAAACTGGCTATGCATCAGGGCAAGTGCAGTAGACCAGTCTGTAGCACAACATGCAGCTGAACACAACTCACTTGGTTTCAGTGGGTACTACCAGAGCCATCTGGATCCTCCCCTCCACCACTAGCTTTTCTGAACTGTGCAGATAAGATTTATCCTTACTACACATACTTCACTCCCGTAATTATCTCTGCCTCAACCTATGGTAACAAACATACTGTTCCAACAGATTGCTTCCTATTCTTGTCTCCCACTATCTTTGTGTACCACCTTCAGCCATCACACCCACTTGTCTTTCCCTTCCCCACTCCTCTCCTTTTTCGCTGTGTTTCCTCATCTTCCTGCCCCACAGCCTCCCGATGCTGTGCCTGTTTGCAGGCTAGTGCCTGCACACTCCGCCAGATGGCACTCTTCTCTCCCTCTGCCAGTACACAGCTATCCCTTTCCTGCTCCATCCAGATTGCTGCTTCCATGTGTGTGAGGTGTGAAGGAATGTGTAAGTGTCTGTCTGTAACTCAGTCATCTTTAAGGTAAGTATTTAAGGCATGACATATTTAGATATGCGGAAAGCAATGGGAAACTTACCACGTAGTTTTCAGAATAAAGATTGCAAGATACATGGAAAACTGTGAGATGGAAAGGGGTTGTTGTAACACATGTGTCAGTTTGAAAGGGAGCTCAAAGGTTTTGCACAACCGTATATTTAGTACATCCAATAACTAGTTGTAAGACCTGTGACTTGATGTACAAAGAATTCTTAAAGCAGGCATCCCTCAGATGTCTGTGAGAAATTTGTTCGTATTTTTTAAACTGTGGTGGAGAATAGGCCATGCACAAAGATATTTTGGTTATGTTTTCTTTTCCTTAAACATATTTTTTTTATCTTTATCCATTTTTCCCACCTTCTTGGAATCCCTCATCGGTTGCTGAAAAAGTTTACAGAGTTGTCTGCAGTGCTAAATTTCAAAGTACCCTCTTAACAGTAATAAATTAAAAATGCTAAATTTTTGTACTTACGAACACATTAATAGATTTATATACATAATCAGACCTTAAAATTTTTACAAGAGATACTGACAGTTCTGTCTCTTTAATTACATTGTGCCATCAATGTAGTCAGTATAATGAATCAGACTTAACATTGTTGATAAAGCAAGCTGCCATTACTTAAGAAAAAAAAAATTTGACATTATTCTTTAGACTTTGGCTTAAAATATGGCACGTACAACAGTTCTAATGAAAAAAACAATATTTGCTGTTCACATTTAGCTGCATCATCTTAAATTACTATACGTTTCATAGTGTGCTAGGTTTGAAAGACTTTCTAGTAAATCAGGTACACATGAATTTTTGTAAAATATATCCAGTCTTTGACACTGACACACACGCACATGCACATGCACGCAAACAAACATCCACTCTTTCCCCTTTTCTTCTCCCCAAATGCATGAGTTTTGCAGTCTTTACTATAAGTGATTTTTTTTTTGTGGGGTGGGGGAGCAGTATCTTAAGCACAATATCACTTAAGTGAAAGCCTTGTTATTGTAACAGTTTACATTGCATTGTTGTTGTTGCTCCAAGGGATTATGCACTTCAGCAATTGGTGTTACTAATGGGCTTGGTGTTCCAGGGCCAATAAGTTCCATTCTGTCAGATACTGTTCTACTCCTGGTGGCCCCATGTAGTTTCTGTGAGTGTGGTAATGCATACCTCAGCTTATCCCAGAACCAAGGATCACCCCATTTAACATACGTGTTTGTAGAGAGATATGCTTTGAGTTCAGGGTCCAACTTTTCCATATCCCCTATCTCTCCGTACATTACAATTATAACTCTTGCTCTGCCTTCAGCAAGTGCTTTCTTGTGAGCTGCTCTGAATTCCATTTTTCCCCAAACACTTTCAAGAAAATTTGGTGAAAGCACAACTAACGTCCTACACGATCGTTCAATTGACCGCGCAATTTGTTCTGTAATCCATTCACCTGCTATCCAGTCCCTATAGTGCAGGCACAGTTTGAAAGGAACTGGACCATTTTCTAGTCCTCTCACCAACTGTTCTACAACAAACTCCTCATCCTTGTGAGAATAACTGACAAAAGCATCGTACATTTTGTCACGATCAAGTTCTTCCTCCGTAACGAACCACAGACATAAATTCCTGGCGTAGAGCCAAACTTTCACATCCTCTTGATAACGATGATATAAGAAGGCAAGAAGACCAACAGCAATGCCTGTCATGGCGAGACATACACTGCTGACTATTATTGCAAATTTGGGCAGTGGGCAAAGATCGTCATTTGTTAGTTCTGGAAGTGGACGGCCATCACTGCAGCTTATATTTCTTCGATCTATTACCTGTAACATCAACGCATATTTAATTAATATTGAAGTTCCTACTACATACACAGCAATATGGTTTATATTGATGTTCAGTGGTAAAATAGAATAGGAAGCTTAATTTTCTTGCACAACCTGGAGTCCCCAGTCAGCTGCATAACAAATAGAAAGTATATCTAGAACTGTAAGCACTGAAATTTACCTTCACATAATCATCTTGGAGGAACTGAAGTAGCTGCTTTGTTCTGCAGTCACATTCCCAAGGATTCTCTGACAAAACAATTTTCTGCAATGGAGGTTTTTTTGTTTTAATCAAAGCGACAACTTCATCATCCAGATGCTGAAGATAGTTGTGATTAAGCTCCAGTTCCTGTAGTGCAAAATTATAATTGTGTTAATGTAAATATTTTCATAATTAAGATGTGGATTTTTGTAAGTATTGCTTTGACAGGTCTAGTTTGATCTAGAAGACATAAATGATTTAATGTTAAAGAAACAGATTCTCTTAGGCTAAGGAGAATGCTTGGTTTTCTCTCACAACAATTGAGACTTAATGTTGTGATGCAAGTTGTACAATTGTATACAAGAATAATCCTATTGCAACTGCAAATACTGTTTTATTGAGTGTCATAGTAAACATGTTGAAATAAATGGTGATCCGTAAACTGTACTTGTAGTCATTAGATAGCTACAGATGATTGCAGTGTCAGTGAAAGCAGTCCTCACATGGGACATGAATCTATTCGTGGACAAGGAGCTGGTAGTGTTTTGTGATGCCACAACATGGAATTTCCAGTTCCAAAGCATTCTGAAGTGCGAAAGACAAGTCAGAGTTTTGCTTCATGGGCTAGATCATGGCAAGTGAGATACAGGACTGAATTCTACATCACTAACAGAACTTCAGGAATACCATATTGGTTTACTGTAGGTCATTAGCAGTTGAAGCCCTTATTTATTGGGTTTTATATTACAGCTTACATCATATGAATATATGCTGTTTGAAAGCACCAGGACATTGAGCATCTCTCAAAAGCACGTAGTATTTGTTGTAATGAGATGTGGGGGAAAAAAGTTGCAGGTTAAAGAATTTTTTAATCTTGTTATTTTTGTGTTTTAACTTATGTTACAAAAAAATCCATTTTAAGGCAATGGCATATTGAAGATTTATCAAAAATGACTCATGTTTGTTATGATTAAATGTCAGTTAATGACAGATCGATCGCTAAAGCCTCCAGGACTTGTTAAGATCAGTGACAATCCTATGTAAGACCAGTTCATTGTTATGTAGCGGAGGGAAACTTGGAGTTGTGAAGTCATATGTAATGAGTCATGCACATCTACCTCCAGAAGTATTTTTTGTTCACCTTCATGCTGTATAAGATATTCTTCAACAGTCTTAAGTTATTAAGCACCTTCTGTAATATTCAGTGTTCTGTACACATAAAATTGCTCTTTCTCAGTAATCAGTTCATTAGATTTCGTAAATATGTCAGGGAACAGGGCCAATTAAATTGCAATATTACTTTCAATGTTGTTGCCTTGATTCAATTGCAATTCAGTATAGCTTGCACTACTTTCAGTAGAGATTTTTTGCTTCTTGTTTATATCTTGTATTTCACACATTGAATTTGCTGAAAGAATTACCAAGGGTTTTAATAAAAAGTGAGAATGGTGAAACAGTTTTTCTATTACGTGGAAGATATTTATTCCACTACTTGTAATGGAAATTTCAAAAGGCTGATGTCCTCGCTAACTGTACATGGAACTTTATTTTTTGCCATGTGTCATGTTCACAGATACTTAAGTTTTATTTACATATACTACAGACATAACAACATGGCTGGCATATGGACAACAGTGTAAATGTCCATTTTTGAAAACAAATTGTGGACTGTGAGCCAGGTACCACCAACAACCATTACTGAAGCACCCTATGGACACGAATCACAGTGAGGAGTATGTTCTGTTTGGTGCAGCATCTGATTTCTAAGTGTGCACCAACCATGGTTTATACCAAATCTGGCATGCTTCTCTATGTGAAACAAGTCCTTTGTGAGGGTGGAATATCATTAGGACATAGCACTGAAGATAGATATGCTGTTCAAATTACTTCCCACGATAGAAATTAGGCTAATTGTAAATAACTAATGTAGTGAGTACAGTAAGCATCAGGGTTTTCAGTACCAGTATTTTTCTCCCTCTTCCTGTATGAAGTGTTAATGTAAAAAGAAGACACACATAAAATGCAAAAATCTTGTATATGTTCCTTAAAAACTAGAAGCTGTGCAACAAATGTCTTTCCGCTGTCTATAAAAATGAAAGCCTAGTAAGTTCAAATGATCCACAGTATAAAATATTGCTTGCACTTTTCTTACCTGAAGGAATGGTGTTATATCATGAATATTGATCTCAGACAGCCAGTTGTGAGACAAGTGCAATGCTGTTATATTTAGATTAGGCTGCAGAACACCTTTTGGTATGCTAGTAAACTCATTATTATGTAGATAAACTTCAGAATGTTTTGTTCCTCCAGGCTTGCATGAAAAATTTGAAGGAACTGGAGGTTTTCTTCCATCTATCCAACATTTTTCACATCTGAGGAGCCAGGCACGATCCCACAGTCTTATCTTGCATTCCCATGGAGGTAGACAGCAAGGTCCTTCACACAAGATATCTTCTAGCTTCGTCTGCGACATGAGCCTGTTGAAAGCGTGTTCAGATATTATATGATGTAGACAACATCATTTAGCTGGCACATAACAAGCATGCCAAACAAATGAGAAGTTAACTCCACAGGAGAAAGTTCAGATACAGCAATATGTAAAAGGGCAGAATAAGGTGTTGTAAGACAAGAAGTATCTGCACAGCTGTTAGACCGTTACTGCTGCTACAATGGCAAGTTACCAAGATATAAGTGAGTTTGAACATGGGGTACATCGAGTATAGATTTAAATGTCAGGAAGTCGTTTCTGAAAGTATTTGTATGGAGTGTAGCCATGTATGGAAGTGAAACGTGGACGATAAATAGTTTGGACAGGAAGAGAATAGAAGCTTTCGAAATGTGGTGCTACAGAAGGATACTGAAGATTAGATGGATAGATCACATAACTAATGAGGAAGTATTGAATAGAATTGGGGAGAAGAGGAGCTTGTGGCACAACTTGACTAGAAGAAGGGATCGGTTGGTAGGACATGTTCTGAGACATCGAGGGATCACCAGTTTAGTATTGGAGGGCAGTGCAGAGGGTAAAAATCGTAGAGAGAGACGAAGAGATGAATACACTAAGCAGATTCAAAAGGATATAGATTGCAGTAGGTACTGGGAGATGAAGAAGCTTGCACAGGATAGAGTAGCATGGAGAGCTGCATCAAACCAGTCTCAGGACTGAAGACCACAACAACAAACATGGGGTTATAGTAGGCGCACGAGCGATGGGACACAGCAGCTCCGAGGTAAAGATGAAGTGGGGATTTTATCATATGACCGTTTCAGAAGTGTAATGTGAATATCAGGAATCTGACAAAACATCAAATATCAGACATCGCTGCGACCAGAGATCCCGCAAGAACGGGACCAGTGACAATGGAAGAGTATCGTTCAGTGTGACAGAAGTGCAACCCTTCTGCAAATTGTTGCAGATTTCAGTGCTGAGCCATCAACATGTCTCAACGTGTGAACCATTCAGTGAAACATCATCAATATGGGCTTTCAGAGTCCAAGGCCCACTGGTGTACCCTTGAAGTCTGCACGACACAAAGCTTTATGCCTTGTCTGGTTCCTTCAACACTGACATTGGACTGTTGATGGCTGAGGACAAGTCTCATTTTAAATTGCATTGAGCGGATGGATATGCACGGATATGGAGACAACCTCATGAATCCATCGACCCTGCATATCAGCAGGGGACTGTTCAAACTGGTGGAGGCTCTGTAACAGTTGGGGGGCATGGGCAGTTCCAGCAGGACAGTGCAACACCCACACATCCAGAACTGCTACATAGTGGCTCCAGGAACACTCTTCCGAGTTTAAACACTTCCACTGGCTACCAAACTCCCTAGACACAAACATTATTGATCATATCTGGGATGCCTTGCAGTGTTGTTCAGAAGAGATCTCCAGCCCCTCATACTCTTACAGATTTATGTACAGCCCTGCAGGATTCATGGTGTCAGTTCCCTACAACACTACTTCAGACTAGTCGAGTCCATGCCACATTGTGTTGTGGCACTTCTGCATGCTCGCGGGGCCCCTACACGATATTAGGCAGGTGTACCAGCTTCTTTGGCTCTTCAGTGTATAATGTTACGGGATGGATAGAATAATCTACTCACCCAGTGGTGGCAGAACACACACATACATACGTTAAGGAAATCTGCAAACTTTCAGAGCCAGTGGCTCCTTCTGGCTGAAGGAGAAACGAAGAGGGATGGAGAGAGGGGAAAAATAAATAAATAACAGGTGAGTTTTAGGAAATGAGGATAGTTTGGAAAAGTCACCCAGAACCCTGGGTCAGGGGAGAACTTCCCCCATTTCCTAAACCTCTACCTTCCTCTTCAAACCTACTGCCAGAAGAATGGCTCTGAATGCTTGCAGCAGATTTCTGTAACTTTCATACGTTTGTGTATTCATACTGTCACTAGATGAGTAGTTTTTTAATCTATCCAGTTACATTATATTTTCAAGAATGTCTTATTTTGACCACAGTTGTTATATGTATGTTACATCTGTTATTTGGAACCGAGAGCCTATGATGAGGAACACACAGTACTCTGAAAGTGGAGCAACTTTGCAAGAAGCAAGCTTGTATACAATAATGATCATAGGAATATGTCCTTAGTTTTTAGACAGTTTCAGAAGTTTGGAACAGTCTGTGTACAGTTTATTTACCTTTTTGTTGTAAGACATGTGGCTTCATCAGCATCAATATCAAACATGTTGTAAACTGCAGGGTGAACATTCCCATGTACATATTTCAGAAGGTGGAACGATGCACAGCAGTCCACAGTATTATCCGCTAGTATGAAATGAGGCTTTACCAGTTTATTATTGCTTTGCGCAATAGCAATAGCATCAGCACTTTCCAAGTTCACCACTGTGAGGTTATTGCTTCTCAAATCAACCGTCACACCATTTGAAAGGAACTGCATTTCATTCACCTGTAAGAAGACAAACTATGTAATATAAAGGTCAGAACTAAAAACGCCAACAGTAGAGACCTGCAACTTACAAGTACATCGCTATCAAACCAGTTTTTTAAAAAATAAGCTTAAAGGAGAGAGGATGACAAGATCATTAGAGATTTAGCACAAGTTTGGATAGTTTAACAATGCAATGGACAATCACCTGTGCTTTGGCTTTTTGAGGAACCATCTGAAGATTCACCCTAAGTGAAATTATGAAAAACCGTAATTTGAATTTCTACCTTTCCTATATTCTGTTGAAAGCACTATATAGTAGGCAACAGCATCTGGCTGCAATTTATCTAATCTTAACTATATACCCCACACCCTTTCCCCAATACCAGTATTCTGCTTCAAATGCTGCATGTTGCCACAGTCTAATTATTTCACATAATTCTCTCAGGAAGTACAGTGACATACCCTGTCTGAATATTTCCAAATTGAAAACAAACAGGTAAATAGTCAAAAACAGATATTGTAGTCACTGTGCATATACTCACACTAATTTGTGTTACATTGTTGTAGCTCAGATTGAGTTTCTTAAGATTGAGCATCGATAACATCCAGTCAGAATAAATTTCTGAAACAAAGTTGTTGGATAGATTGAGCTCTTCCAAATGTATGAGTGTGTTAAACACTGACGATTTCCCAAATCCAATGTTTACTTTTGAAGCTGATAGATCCCGTAACTTGTTGTGGGAAAGATCAAGAGAAGCAAGTCGGGCAGCATCAGGAAATGATTGAGGCTTTATTTCCCGTAGTTCATTACGAGATAAGTCTAACTCCAACAAATGTTGCAGTCCATGTAGAACTCCCCTGTAAAATAAACACAAAATTACATAAAGGGCTTGTTAAATTAGTATTTAACATCATAAACAGTCTTCGCATGAACTACTTGCCTTTGAAGAGTTTGTATCCGATTACGTGATAAATTTATTGTTTTTAGTTTATTTGCTGTATCAAAAAAACCATTAGGTATGGATTCCAATGTATTTTCACTCAAGTCCAGCTGAGTCAGATCATGTTTTCCCTTAAGCAAGGATGGAGGTAATCTCGTAAGTTTATTTTGCTGTAATTTGAGCACAGAAACATTGGGAGAATCCCATATCAAATTTTCTGGTAATTCTGATATGCCATTTGAGTGCATATGAACTTCCTTCAGGTTCTTCAAATTTGCAAGTAAATTGTCTGGAATCCGTAGCTGCTGTCTGTTATGGAATAGTTTCAGAACTCTTAAGTCAGTAGGTAAGAATAAACGTTCTGGCAGAGTTGTAAAATTGTTTGCAACCAAACTGATATTCTGCAGGTTTTTCAAGTCAGAGAAAAGTCCATCTGGGAGGGAGTTTATATTGCAGACACCTAGATCAAGAGATGTAAGATTCCTCAAACCCAACAGTGATCCATGAAATAACTGAAGATCCTTGTTGCCCCATAGGTTCAGCAGTTTGAGAGAAGGCAAATTGACAAAGCTTCCATCAGTTATTGCGTGTATCCTATTATTGCTAAGTTCCAAATATTTCAAACCTCCAAGGGGAGCCAAGCTATTTGAAGGTACAGTTTCCAGGAAGTTTTCACGCATATCAAGTTCCTCCAACAGCAGTCCAAGTTCCTGGAAAACATCAGCTGGTAGTGACTGGATATCACACTTATAAAGTGTCAGATGAGTAAGTGATGCATTTAGTCCACTGAAGTGGCTTCTTTGGAAACTTTTTCCATCACAAGACTTGAAGTATAACTTCTTAACTTCATGTCCTAAGCCAATAATGTCTTTAAGTGGGATACCATTGGGCGGCAGAGGGCAGTCAGACAGTGTTACAACTTTTATATGTTCTAGAGGTGGTAGTCCGCTGTCATTTTTCCTGTGAAATAAACAAAAATTTGAAAAATTAATAATTTCTAAGAAATTGTAAATTAAGTGTGAAATAAAATTTATGTAGCCTGTATAAAACCACCAAGTAGGGGCAGGAGAACACATGTATCTGCAAGCTTGTGGAGCCAGTGGTTTCCTCCTCCTACCTGAAGGATTGAAGGGAAAGAAAGAAGGATGAAGAAAGAGGACAGGCAAGGTTAAGGAAATGAGGAGATTTTGAAAAAATTGCCCAGAACCAGGTCAGGGGAGACTCACTGGATGGTTTGAGAAGGAAAGACTGATTGTCAGTCTCTGCACCATAAGAGATTTGAAAATGTAAGAGCTTGGTGGTGGAAGATAGGGTAATAAACAAGACAGAGATTACTGACAAAACATTGTGCAGGACTTAATAAGAGCGGAAATCTTGTGGTTTTGGTGTTGGTAAGGGGAGATATATAAATCAGAAAATAAAATATATAGAAAACTAAAAAAGTGGCTCCAAAACTTGCAAATTTCCTTATCCTCCATGTGCATGCACATATTTGTATGAATGAAGTAAATGATACCACACAGTATACAGTTAAAGCATTTAGTGATTGACAGGTACCACAAGAAGGAAATAAAATGAAAGGCAACAGCAAATTACCATTCTGTTAGGCAGAAGTTTATTTACTGTCACCCTTTATTATTCCTTTCCGATGTACCTGCGACAAATATTTCACTACTAACTTGTAAGTTGGCCATGTGACAAATTTCACACGACATATTGCTAACCTTCCGTCAATCCACGCATATACATCTTCAGGCGATATCCCAGACTTGCAGGTCAACTCTAATGAATCTCTAAATACGATTTCCTTTATTTGCCAATCATTCCATGAGCTCAGATTATGTGCACAAATTATTTCAAACTTCTCATTGTAAGACTGGCAATGACATGCCTTATGACATGCAGAGGAACCACTAACAGATAGTAGTAACATAAATGCTGAGAGAAGCCTTGGTAAAACACTTGACATCATTCCACCTGCTGAAGAAACAATAAGAAACAATAATTAATCTTTTTCATTAGTAGTAAAGACAAACACACACACACACACACACACACACACACACACACACACACACTTTTTTTCAGAGCACCACCAGTTGAAGGTTGTTGTGCACCCAGAAAATTGTGGCCTGACCTATACTCGGACGCCATCTCATTTGACACAAAAGTTGTGGCCCGAGCTATGCTCGGGTTTGATCTCCAAAGTATTAAGCACTGTATCAACTTGTGCTTTACTTGTTATAGATCATATGAATTAACAGAGTGATACCAGAGGGAACATATAATGGGCACATTGACTTTTGTATTCATGCTTATTAATCTCAGTTTTTCCAATGTCTTTTTGATCATTTAAATTATATTACTCAAAATGACAGCAATCCAATTCTCTAAATGATTCTGCAGTGAACCACAGTTCGTCATTGAGTAAAAAGGTATTTTACTACTCCTAATTTTTTGCTAATATGGAACTGAATCTGACGAAGTCAGGGGCATGAACTGTCACTACCACAAAGTGGAGCTGCTTTACCTCTACAGGGGTAACTGCTCAATTCTGAAAATTGATTCAGTCCTGCCTAGTGCCATTGTAATAAAAATTTTAGAACATTTTCGACTCATATGTTCAAGTTACTGTGCCTCGTGTTATCTTGGATGTTTTCTGCTAACCAAATATGTGCTCTTGTATTTTTAGAGGTGATTTTTGCCAAGAAAAGTGGTATTTTGTTACCATGAGACTACTTAAACAGAAATGGAATTAATTCATTTATGTGAAGAAAGTAGTTATTGTATAAATCACATCCACAAAATTATGAGCAGAAGCAACCATGCAGGTTATTTTGTGGGAAAACTGAGACACTTTTGCACCACTGACAAATTAGAGATCAGAGTAGCTCCACAGCATTTGTATTACTTTGCCTTAGACTTGATTCAGCTTTTAAACAAGTGTCATTCTCTTAGTGCCAGGAGATTAATGTTGTTACGGTATGGTTCAAGTTTAAGTGAAAGCAAGGACCTCATGGATATGCAGAGTGCAGCACTAAAAATTTTAAAGAATGCCTGGAACCCATTAAGAAATTGAACAATTAGCTGAAATCTAAAAAAAACTTCTGAGCCAGTGCCTGGTACTAGTAAAAAACCATAAGAAAAGAATCCAGACAGCACTTGATTGTTCTAATGCAGTGAAGACTTATTAGAACAACAAATTCTTGACAAAAGTTGTGAAGATTGGGAATAAGTCAGAAGGAAGTGTTAGTGACATGTACAGAGAATGAAGAGTCCCTATCAGTACCACAGGAAACCAATAAGCTAGAAGATAGGTGTATTTGTGGTATGAAAATAAACATTATCCAGGTGTTATTGAAAGTTTTAATGAAAATGGAGCAGTGGTAAATATCGTGACACCATTCTTCATGAAGGGGAGGATACAGTTAAAGGTATAAACCCGCCAGAACTTATAAGGAAAAAAGTCAGTTTCTCAGTGTTGGAGTTGGTTGATGGTGGTGAACTTGTGCAAAATATTTTCATATGCATGCCAACATACCTAATGAAACACTGGTCTTGTCTTTGAGAGGAAAACAAAAATAGGTTGCACTGCCCTAAATATTTTTGCAAAAAATACTGTGATGCTATAAGGTAGCCTCTTTAAAGGGAACAGAATGTTTATGTTAAGTGGAGCAAAGTGACCCTCTACAACAGCTAATTTGCTCCAATTTTTAAAAAATTAAAAAATTTCAAAAAGTTTTGATTTCTTTTTACATTACTAGATGGTTTTTGTTATTTTGGGAAGACGAACCTCATTTTCAAACGTTATATTATAAAACTACTGTGCATTGCACAGCTGTGTTCGAAAAACTGTCCAAAAGTGGAGCCTTACAGTAGCTGATACAAAATAATATAGTGTAAGTTTCATTCTAATACATATAATTGTGGGCATTTTGTCTTTGCAATGCCTTGCCAAAATATCTGTTCAACAACAGTTGCCATTTTTTACGATATGATTGCTTTTTTTTATGTACACACAAAATTGCAAGTACAAAACCCCAACTGTCAGAATACGCAGTCCTAGCTTTTATAAAGGAACAGTAAAAGATGTTTGATAGTGTAAAATGGGCCTTAAAGCTTCGTGGCGCTCTGAGCACGCTCTACCGGCCGATTTATTGCAGGAGTCCAATGTTGTGGAGCCGGCCTTTAGCTGGACGCGGGGAAAGTCGCCCTGAAGACATGGCAACTCGGCCGTGACGCAACTTCATACACAATCTCGAGCTCGTGCCAGCGCGTAGTGACCATCCTTGACGGACGGTTACAAAATATGACAAGACGACAAGGGCAGCATAGCGGATCTTTCCAAACGCCCATTAAATGGCGCCGCTTTATGATCATCGGAAAAACGGCATTTTTTTATTTTTATTTTTTTGTCGCCGATATGTCGTTCAAAATATCTATCCAGATCGACTGTACTGTCAGTGGCATGATCAACATAGTAGCAAGAAATGTTGCCTGGCCTACACCCCAACTTTATTTGCAGCATATTTAAGTTAACTTTAATAATTAAAGTCTGTTAACCATCCCAAATATCCCGAAAGAAGTTACCCATTTTGTATGTTCAACCCTGTGAATGATTCCAGGCAATGTGTGTACCACAGGTAGACTAATGTCATTAGGGAAAGCGGGCGCTATCATTAGCGAGCCTTGAAATCATCAAATCGTCCGTTTCAAGCACTTACGTAACTTTAGCCCCCACCGCCTAACAGCAACGAAAAAATACAATTTTCCTTTGACAATGCTCTTTACCCCCGACAGAAATAGTGTCGTACACTATTGACTATTATAGAAAATTATGGAAGTATTTTGTTGTGATGTGAAAAGTTTCGAGTTTTAGTTACAGGTACGAGTAAGAATCAGTATAATCAGTCACGTCTTGAGGGATGCTCATCAGTTCTTTCCCTTAGGCGTATGCTTGTCACACTAAAGTAAACTGCAGCCTTGCGTTTGGTTTATCATTCGTGATCTTGCAAAATATAATTTATGTTGAAGCAGGTATGCCTTACGACAACTGGTACAAGGCGCGTTTCCTATCTATTCCACTGATGTCTAACGTCACTAAGACCTCACGGTAAACATCCGTAGAAGATAGGCTCGTTTGGTATAAACTTGTTGGGAACAGTGCGACCACCACACAAGCCTACACTTTAGTGACCTGAATAGTCATTGGAGCTATGATAAGTCAGAAAAACAATCTCGTCCGTCACGTGCAGTTTGTATTAGTGTAGAATACGGACTGTCACAGGTTAGTTACCAAATATCTCAAACTACTAAAAAATGTTAACACTGTATTTTCATGTTGGGAACTGCAAAAGGCTTGTATATTTGCAGTAGTTGTACTTAATAAAACGTTTTGTTTTAGGTGAAGCACCTGTAATCTCTTCTGACAATCGCCAGGTATTGGAGCGTTTAGCAGATGAATAATTCCAGTCGTCGTCTTGCCCCGTGCCCAAACCGGCAACCATATCTGGAATGATGCATGCAATGTTTGCATATCACATAGTATTAAGAAAGTGTCAAATGCTGTTACTAGTAAGGAAACTGCGTCCCATTCCTTCGTATTGTTCCTTATGAAAACACCTGAAGTAAATTTAAGACAACTTCGATTTTCGTATTGAAGTAATACATAGTGTAAGTTTGCAGGTTAAGATGTTTGACATGTAAGGCATTCAGTAGTATAAAAGTGTAAGAGCAGAAATGACGTGACAATCACAAGGCCCGTAGTAGCGAGTGGTTGTGGTTGAGGCCCGAGGATATGTGGAAGGAGTGAGTGGTTACGCTCACAATCGGATGGAACGGTACGCTGCTTAGAGGACACTGCGTTCCGCTACGTTGGTTACACGTGACTCACATTTCAGGCGTGACCCGCACGGATGTCTGCTACGCGACCAGCATCCCAAAACATTGCCCTCCCGTTAGCAACTTGCCATTCGGTCGACACCCTAAGTAGTTTATGCCCGTTTGTTTCCTGTTAACTTATGCTATGCTAGACTAGCCTATCTGTTTCACTTAGATGCCAGGCCAGGCAGTACAGTATGACATATTCATTTTGTGTCTACAAGCCTGGTTGCCGAGCCAGTTTTTCACGGTTTAAGAATGCAGAAGAATTGAATCTCGCTACCAAACGTGATTGTTGCCTTGTTTTGCTCATGACACGATAGCGTTGAAAAACCACACTTCGTCAAGCAATGTTGTCCCCTCTTTCTTTATAGCGTCATCTGAAGGCAAGAAACACTCCCACCACTACGAGCTAACAAGTTATGGTGACAGTAGTTGGAAAAACGTGCGTACAAAAAAAAAATTGATCTCTAGCTGTGGAATGTCGTGGAAAACAGTGCTAATGTTACAGCAGAGACGATGGCCCAGGACTTACTGTTATGTGACGCGCGCAGCCGATGGTAGATGGCGCGATACACTACTACTGCACATTGAGCACTGAGCACTACCTCCTTCTGCTACGACTGAAACCACACTGAGCTCACTTCCCGCACTGGCTAGCGACGGCAGCGCCGCGCAGTGGCCGAAGGTAACAAACTGCGCCGGCCACTCGCTGCGCTGGAGAAAAATGTCGCCCCCCCCCCCCCCCCCCCCCCCACTCCAGAACACACACGTCGGCGTTTCGGGTCGTGGTCCTCGGCTGTCATAATCCGTGTTTGGCGCAGCGTTGTCGAATCACAAGGCTACTGCTTCATCTTTCTCCGGAACATCAAGTAAAGGCATTCATCTAGTAACCGATTCCACTTTCCGAAAAAAAAATAATAAAAATGAAGCAGCTTTTACTCATATCATGGGAATACACATGGTTATGGGGTGAGAAGTTCCGACCTATGCAAGATACACCTTTTTTTTCATCCATACATGTTTCAGCACTTTTGTGCTATCGTCAGTGGGTTCAATTTTTAACTTACATGATGTTATTGTCCATTTATTTTGGTAGCTATTCTGCTACACAATATACAACTTGTCGTAGTTTTGAAGTTGTGGTGCGTTCTCCTGTCTTGTTGGCGAAGTAAATAGGCGTACTTCTTAACCTGTGGTCACTTGGCACTGCACTTTTTTTCGATTTTTCAGAACATGGCGGAGTTTTCGCTGCCATTACATGTGGTTTCTTTTTTTAATTATTTTTATGGGAGTTTGCTGACGGACAAGTGGCCCCCGTCTTGACAGGTTTCGTTATTATTTGGTGCTGTGTTTCTTATTTTGAAAGACTAACAAGGGTTAATGCCAATCTTTCGGCATAAGGCCCGTATTACTTCATCAAAAATCGTTGACAATCCTGACCATGCTCTAATTCCATTAAAAGATGTTATAAAGCGTCTTTCCCTTATGACCTGCCGAGGACAGTGAATAAATATAATTGGCTTATATAAATCATTTCTTCATAAAAGTCAGTTTATTTTTTATTTTATTTTTTTTATCAAACGCGTTTCGCTCCTTTTATTTATGAAGCATGTTTGTGCCCTGTGTTATATAAGATGCATTATGTAGTAGTTATAAGTACGTCACTGTGTTACGTTTTCTTTTGTTTTTCAGGTTAGGAACAAATTTTGCAGTACAAGTCTCGTGAGGTTAAATTATCGGTAAATGACACCAAACGATAATTTAACATCACGAAACGTGTGCTGCATAAGTCGTTTCTAACCTGGAAAACAAGAGACAACAATGAAAACTTTTTTGGAAATTTGTGGTAAGTTCCTGTGGGACCAAACTGCTGAGGTCATCATTCCCTAGGCTTACACACTATTTAATCTAACTTTAACTTACGCTAAGGACAACACACATACCCATCCCCGAGGGAGTTCTCGAACCTCCCACGGCAGTCTCGCGAACTGTGGCAAGGCGTCCCAGACCGAACGGCTACCCCGTGCGATATCACAATAGCATAGACTACTTGTAACCTCTACATAATGCATTTATTATAGACCACTGAAGATACTTCGTAAATGAAAGAAGCGAAATGCGTTTGGCAAAAAACAAACTGCCTTTTATTTAGTTGCGAAGACGAAAGATACCTCCATGAATTTTGAAGCTACTAAGGAACGACGAAAAACGAAAAAAAAATACATCCTTTTATCTTTTTTTCAAAATAGCTTCATCTTTTAACTGAAGATTGTTGATTCATCAATTCATAGTTTATAGAGAGCTGTCCCCATTACGATGGAACTCCTCCGGTTCTTAATATTTAACCTGTTCAAAACAAAAGTAAGTCTTGTACGCTAAGAGGTAAAGGAGAACGGTATTCATCCATATATTTGTTTCCGACCTGCTTGACCTGCGTGTGTTTTAGTGCACGGTCCTAGTGAATGTAACGCCTCTTAAAAAAGTTACTGAATGTGTGGGCCAGTTCGTATTTTGCTATAAACACGTATTTGTCTTAAGTGAGACAGGGAAACTACCACAGAACCGATATTGGGCTATTGCGTGTAACCTGCGTTGAAAAATTATTTGTAAGTTTTATGCTAGGGAACATCTTACAACTAGAAATAATACGGTTTTCCCTAAACTCGATCTTGCCGAGAGAGGCAAATGGAGTAAATTACGTCCACGGGGCGGTCTTTTGAATTTAGAGAGAGAGAGATAATTCTCGAATTCTGTTATAATCCAGTACGAAAAAGAAAGAAATTTTAAAAAGCGTATGGACTAACAGCCGTTACAGCGTTCCAACGTCTTCAAGTTTGCAGTTCATATTTACCAATAGATACTGTCATCTGTGTAGCCGTCGTCGCTTCGTTTTAGGCATACTATCATGTTATTGCCGAAGAGAAGGGTCTCGTTTTACGTCGCACTCACGAACCACATTACTGATTTCCTTTAACTGTATTCAACGACTTCGCTGACAAACTACTGTATCTGACATTACTTTCCCTTGCAGCTTATTGTTTTATTTGTTGACACACCGTCGCTGCTTGTGTTTATGAAGAATACTTTCTGCTTAACATTTACTTTCTCCCGTGAACATTTCTTTACGGACGTTAGATAGAGATGTGATGTTTATTCTTACTTGTGGTGTGCTGCAACATACGTGAATTCGAAAGAGGCCGGTGAATGACTGAGTGCCTAGAGCGGTTTCCAATACCGTTATAGGCACCCTCCGAGAGTTGTGACATTCCTTGAGACTAATGTGTCCGAACCATTGCTTCCATTCATATCAACTCCGTTACTACCTTGGGAGGAGCTCGGCAGGTAACCGCACGTAACTGCATGCCATCGTTACAGTCTGTTCACTAAGCCACTACAATCGCATTATAAATACCGACAACAATCGATAGCTCATATGCACGTGGAAATGACAGTATTTTTCCATCTGCCCAGACTACGCTATACTGAATTATTGCAATAGTTCAGAGCAACAAAACTGAAACGTGCAGGGTTTGATACAATAATCTATGCTAGTCTGTCATCATGTGCAAGCCTCTTCATCTCTCCGTAAATTGCGACTTACATCTGCTCGAGACTGCCTGCTAAAATCAAGTTTTGGTTTCCCTCTTAAAATTTTCACCTCCCCCACTCTTAACACATTTCCCTCCATTGCCAAATTGGCGATTCTTGTTGCCTCGAGATTTACTCTTATCAAACTATCCCTTCTTCTACAAGGTTGCACCATAAATTTCTATTCTCCCCGATTCGATTTAGTACCTCCTTATTAGTTTCCGGTTTATCCATCTAATCTTCAGCATTCTTCTATACCTTCTCTTCAAAAGCTCCTGTTCTCTTCTTATCAGTACTTCATAACGATCATGGCTAACTTCTGAAAGGCTACACTCCATATAAATACTCTCAGCAAAGATATCCTAACACTTAATTTTACTTTAAATGTTAACATATTTCTCTTCTTTGGAGACGCTTCGCATGCCATTGCCTGACTGCAATGTACAGGGTGTTTCATAATTTCTGTAACGGGCGTGTAGGGTTTTTAGGGGAGACTTAGTAGATAAAGTTTTGATAAGGAACCCTTGTCCGGAAATTTACAGTTTGGATATGAAATAAATTTGAAAATCGGATCGCTTTCTAATCACCCGCTTCACAGCACTTCACTTAACGGCGGAGCTGCACTGTGTACCATTTTTGTCCCAGTACAACGGCTGCGACAAACTGGTCCGTTCGCAACTAAGAGGGTAGACGTGGTGCTCCACGGACAACCGTGAGGGTTTGTTGATAGTGCGTCTGAAACGATGCGAGATACGCCCTGTGCAGTGTCGCCACCTGGAGCAACTACTGTAGAGCACCCGAATCGGAAATCATTGACTGGGTTGTGCTTTGTGTGTGGTGGTGGGGGTGGGGGAGGGGGAAGTTGGGGGGTGAAAATCGGGAGATTTGAAACTGATCCGATCTTCAAATGTTTTGTTCTCCCACGCGGTACATTTCCAGAGATGGGTTGCTTATCAAAACCGTGTCTACAAGTCTTCTCCACAAGCGCTAGAAGTCTTTAATAGTAATTATTAACTCGGCCTGAACAAGCCTCGGAATGCCCAACGGTTCCGACCGACCGCCGTGTTATCCTCAGCCGATAGGCGCCTCTGGATGCCGGTAAGCTTGTGGTCAGAACACCGTTCCCCCAGCCGTTGTCAGTTTTCGTGGCCGGAGCCACTACTTCTCAGTCAAGTCGCTCCTCAATTGGCCTCACAAGGGCTGGATGCACTCCGCTTGCCAACAGCGCTCGGCAGACGTAGATGGTCACCCATCCAAGTGTTAAGCAAGCCCGACAGTGCTTAACTTAGGTGATCTGGCGGGAACCGGTGTTACCACTGCGGCAAGGCCATTAGGAATACTGATTGTTAAACTCCCTGTATAACCTGCCTATTTCGGCCATTGTCAGTTATCTTACCGCCCAGTTTGCAAGAATACTTTTACTCATTCCCTCAGCGTACCCTGATTTAATTCAACTACATTCCGTTACCCTGTTTTACTTTTGTTGTTATTCATGTGACAACCGCTTTTCAAGAGGCTATCCATTCAAATGGCTCTGAGCACTATGCGACTTAACTTCTAAGGTCATCAGTCGCCTAGAGCTTAGAACTAATTAAACCTAACTAACCCAAGGACATCACACACATCCATGCCCGAGGCAGGATTCGAGCCTGCGACTGGAGCGCCTAGAACCGCATGGCCACTCCGGCCGGCGGCGATCAATTCCGTTCAACTAATCTCCCTAGTCCTTTGCAGCTTCTGACAGAATAACAGTGTCATCAGCAAACCTTAAAGCTTTTATTCCTCAATTTTTATTCTCCCTTAACTTTAATTCGCTTTCCAAGTTGCTCTTTGGTTTCTTTTACTGTTTGCTCAGTATACGTGGTGAATAACATACGGGATAGACTAGAAATCTGTCTCACTCCCTTCTCAACTATAGGTTCTATTTAGAACTGGGCTCGTTTTTGTGCAAGTGTAGAAACCCTTTCAGCCCTGCACTGTACCACAGAAAGAGATACAGAATGCCACAAGCAAAATTTTTGATCACTTACCCAGTGATACAAAACGTCAGATACGTAATAAGCACTCCGTCTTCAGGCCACAAGTGGCCCATCGGGACCATCCGACCGCCGTGTCATCCTCAGATTAGGATGCGGATAGGAGGGGCGTGTGGTCAGCACACCGCTCTCCCGATCGTTATGATGGTTTTCTTTCGAAAAATAGCAACAGCGCATGGCGGCTGGATGGTCACCCATCCAAGCGCCGGCCACGCCCGACAGTGCTTAACTTCGGTGATCTCACGGGAACCGGTGTATCCACTGCGGCAAGGCCGTTGCCCTCTGATACATATTAAAGTTAAATTTTGAAACAAACTGAAAAAGTTGCTCCTTGTCAACTCTTTCTATTCTGTAGAATAATTTCTATGTTTGTAACCTGTAAATGATTGTGAATATTAAGGTGAAAAGTAATCCCAGCCAAAGGAACAACAGCGATTTGTATCATCTTCGACATACTGTGTTGATTTGCAAGAACATACGCTTTATATTGGCATCCATACCTGGTTATCGTTTACAGATACCCCAATACCACGTCCGGTTGGACCTATAAACAGTCCAATATTGATTCTGGAATCCGTGATTCTGGTGCCAGATTTCACCTCTTGCGTTTGGCATTCGCTCGATTTAAAACTCTCCACGGTATTGGAATTGTAATTAGGTTGTTCAGCTGCCTTATGTTGGTGGACGTGGACGAAGCGATTTTGTGCGGAGTAAAAGGGAAAGTAGCATTATTAAACTGATCGAAGTTACTAATTTCCTTTATTCAGTTGAAGAGGAGCACATGCGTTCTTCATTACACGGGAAGAGATACATAGGTATGATATTTTTACCTATCTCAGTTACCAAAATCGAAGTGATTGGCAACAACCATATATTCTTCACAGCTGGCTAATTTTTAAGCTGTTGTACCAACTCTCTTTTATTAGTGACAAAGGCTGTTGCACACAGTCAGTGATTGGGGGCAAAACATTTGCTAATTCTGAACACCGAAGTGTATCTTTACTTATACGGAAATCTTCAAAATGTTGGAGTAGAATAACGTATCACCAAGACTGAGCTAGCCAAGTATGGAAACATTAGTTCTTGTACAGTCTCCTCCTGTTTTTCCTTACGGCTTCACTGACATCTATAAAATATTACATTTTCTGTACTAAAAATATTACGAGAGTACCGATGACGCAACTTCATTGTGCTGAAGAAATCGAATAGCTGATTTACATGCAACATTCACGCAAAACAGATGACACTCGGGAACGTATATTTCATCGGTCTAGCAAAGTCGATTCCGTTGTAATACGTTAACACTACAGAGGAAGCCGGTTCCCGACGTTCGATTTTCGTCTTCCGCCGTTTCTCGTAGCAACTACAGCAAGTTTGTTTTCCTGACCATTATCCGCAGATGTTTATAAGTACAGAGTGGTCGGAAACACTCTGAAAAGTTTGCAAGGATGTTGCAGGGTATGTTGTGCTGAGAAATAATTGTGATACGTTACACCGTTTCCGAGTTAAGTGACATTGAAGTTAGCCAATCAGGCCGTTGCACGCGTAAATTCAAGCGGCTCTTCGGAAATCTTATCGATAAACGTATGAGACGGTAGTACGGATCGAAGCCGAGCCAAAACTGAGCAGTCTCGTACGCTGTCATCTACGCTTTGAGAATAGGGAACACTAATTATATCTGTCGAGTTGCATGAATTTGCTTTGCAGACATAGGGCAGGGAGGGCTATAGAGGCGCGATGAAGCCAGTCAGCTTCCCCTACTGGAAACAAGGCAGGTCTCGATACCTAGCGATGGTAGCCCCATCACGCGACTTAACCGGCGCAGCGCTCGTAACGCCGCCAGGGGATTATAAAATTACTGGCTAACTCACAAACAGCGTGGGATACAGGACTGGATCAACTTGTGATAACTGGAAAATCTTAAAGGACAAACAATTTTGGGTCTTTGGCAACGTGGAATATTCGAGGTGTGACCAACAAAGAAAGCGACATAAATCAAGCACTCAAAGAGAGGAAACAAGCACTCAAAGAGAGGAAAGTAGACATTGCAACAATAACAGAAACTGAGAAAAAACTAAAAGGATCAAAAGATTTGACACACTGCTGGATGGCTTACAGTGGCGTCCCACAAAGTAAACGAGCTAGAGCTATACTAGCAATTTTAGTCAATGATAAATGGAAAAGTTCGTGAATACAGCTTCATAAATGAAAGGATAATGACAGTCAGATTTCAAATTCCAAGTGGTCACCCAACAGTTATAGGTATCTACGGCCCAGAAGAGGGAAGGAAGGATGATACTGATAACTTTTTGCGATGGTCTTCAGAAAGAAGTGAACAAAATCAACAAGACAGACCATGTTGTCATCGCTGGCGATTTTAATGCAAAAATTGGAAATCTACCTTTACCAGGAATATTAGGACTATTTGGAGAAAAGACCCTTTATAATAACGGATGTGAACTACAACAGTTTGCCTCGTTCAGATATTTTAAAATTACTACCGCATTTTATAGAAAGAAAGACATTCACAAGTTCACATGGAGTGCATAAAGTTTAAGGTCTGGATATATTATATACTCGTATAAATGGATGATAAACTGAAGAATCTTACGCAAGACACACGTGTTCATAGAGGAAGTGATGCAAATAGCGACCACTTCCTTTTAGGCAGTACGATAAGGTTATTATCAAAATGTAAGAAGACAAAGAAACTCTAAAAGAAGCCACAACATGAGTTGTGGGAATATAGCATTAGGAAACTTCATCACTACAGACTCCAAGAAAAGCTTGCTTCAATACCCGTCAATAAAGACATCGTTATGGAATGGAGTAATATCAAAACTTGCATCATTGAAGCAGCCTCAGAATCACTTGGTAAAAGGAAGAAAGCATAGGAAAAAACGACTCAGAATTAGGAACACAGAAATTAAAGAAGCGCGGGCCAGTGTGGCCAAGCGGTTCTAGGCGCTTCAGTCTGGAACCACGCGACCGCTACAGTCGCGGGTTCGAATCCTGCCTGGGGCATGGATGTGTGTGATGTCCTTAGCTTGGTTAAGTTTAAGTAGTTCTAAGTTCTAGGGGACTGATGACCTTAGATGTTAAGTCCCATAGTGCTCAGAGCCATTTGAACCGCTTGAAATTAAAGAAACCATTAAAGAGTAACAAATAACTTCTCATCTACATCTACATGGATACTTTGCAAATCACATCTGAGTGCCTGGCAGAGGATCCATCGAACCACCTTGACAATTCTCTATTATTCCAATCTCGTATAGCGCGCGGAAAGAACGAACACCTATATCTTTCTGTACGAACTCTGATTTCCCTTATTTTATCGTGCGTTCCTCCCTATGTAGGTCGGTCTCAACAAAATATTTTCGCATTCGGAGGAGAAAGTTGGTGATTGGAATTTCGTGAGAAGATTCCGTCGCAACGAAAAACGCCTTTCTTTTAATGATGTCCAGCCCAAATCCTGTATCATTTCAGTGACACTCTCTCCCATATTTCGCGATAACACAAAACGTGCTGCCCTTCTTTGAACTCCTCAGTCCTATCTGGCAAGTATCCCACATCGCGCGGCAGTATTCTAAAATAGGACCGACAAGCATAGTGTAGGCAGTCTCCTTAGTAGATGTGTTACATTTTCTAAGTGTCCTGCCAATAAAACGCAGTCTTTGGTTAGCCTTCCCCCACAACATTTTCTACGTGTTGTTCGTAATTGTAATTCCTGGGTATTTAGTTGAATTTACGGCCTTTAGATTAGACTAATTTATCGTGTAACCGAAGTTCAACGAATTCCTTTTAGCACTCATGTGGATGATCTCACACTTTTCGTTATTTGGGGCCAAATCACAGTTTTCGCACCATTCAGTTTTCTTTTCTAAATCGTTTTGCAATTTGTTTTGCTTTTCTGATGACTCTACTAGTCGATAAACGACTGCGTCATCTGGAAATAACCTAAGACGGTTGCTCAGGGAAATAACCTAAGATGGTTGCTCAGATTGTCTTCCAAATCGTTTATGTACATAAGGGACATCAAAGGGCCTATAACACTACCTTGGGGAACGCCAGAAATCACTTCTGTTTTACTCGATGACTTTCCGCCAATTACTACGAATTTGAAGTTTCTACAGAGAAAAACATCAGAAAGCTAGGAAACATACAAAATCAAAAGGAATGCTGCGAAACAAATAGTGCGCAAAGCGGGACTCATTCATAAACGTCTTAGAACACGACGTACACGGCAGACGGCAATGTGCATACGTCATGAAAGCCCTCAACAAGGAAGAAAAGACGCTGCCTCATTGAACATAATACACAAAGAACAATGGATAAATCGTTATATGGACTTCTTGTGTAAACAGGAAACCGAAGACGATACTGGAGAAAGTATGTACAATGAAACATTAGATCCAATTACTATGGACGAACTACAAGAGTCTGTGAAAGGCATGAAGAACAGGAAAGCTACTGGAATAGATGGAATAAATGCAGAGCTAATTGAATACGGAGGCTTACCACTAGATAAAATACTTTTACAATTAAAAAATGAATGTTGGTTGAACTTCGAGATCCCAGACGCTTGGTATACAGCAGAAGTAGTCTCTCTTTTCGAAAAAGGGAAACGTAATGACTGTAAAAAGTATCATGGCATTAATCTTCTAAACACTGACTACAAAGTATACTCAAAGTTAATCAATAACTGCATGAAGAATATCACAGAAGCTGTTATTTCTGGAGAAGAAAGTGGATTTAGGTCATGTCGTTCATGCAGAAATAACGTGTTTGTAATTAGAAACTCATAGAAAAGCACAGATAATTTAATATAGTAACATAGTGGTTCATGGTGTGGGTTCCTGTAGTCATGTCCTAGTTCATGAACCACGGGCAACGTATGAGTGGCCAGGTAAGTGGTCCCGACAGTCGGGATACCAGTTACTTTGGAATAAGGCTGGGCATCTCGGACATATTCTGAGTCGTGGTCACCTTTGTGCTCATACGGCAAAGACTACCAAATCCACTGGTTAGTCCCTCAGCCGTTAAGGGTAAAACCCAATGGGACTCGGGGCAAGTAAGGCTAGCAACCTGCTTTCCTGGTACTTTAAATAAGATGCTGGCAATAATCAGAGCAAAATGCCTCGGACCTTTGGAGGTGACGGAGTCCCACCTGTAACTGACAAACCAGGGACTCCTAAGATACGACTTGGCAAACACATGGTAATGAGATGGGGAGCTATTAATATCAATGGGGGCTACTCGGGGAAGAAGGTAGAGCTGGCAGAGGCTGCAAGTAAGATGGGGCTGGACGTTTTAGCTGTTAGTAACATTCGGGTAAGAGGTGAGAAAGAAGAGGAAGTGGGAGAATACAAGGTCTACCTGTCAGGAGTCAAAGCAGGAATAGCACAATGGGGTGTAGGGCTTTACATCAGGAAAGAAATGGAACCCAGCGTAGTTGCAATAAGGTATGTAAACGAACGACTGATGTGGATAGATTTGACAGTGTCTAGCAAGAAAATTATGCTTGTGTCAGTATATTCGCATTGTGAAGGGACAGATCAAGATAGGATGTATAGTTTTTATGAGGCACTCAGTGATGTAGTTGTTAGAGTAAAGGACAAGGACAGTGTTCTGCTCATGGGTGATTTTAACGCCAGGATTGGAAATCGAACAGAAGGGTATGAAAAGGTTATGGGTAAATTTGGAGAGGATATGGAGGCCAACAGGAACGGGAAACAACTCTTGGATTTCTGTGCCAGTATGGGCTTAGTAATCACAAACTCCTTTTTTAAACATAAGAACATTCACCGGTATATTTGGGAAGGCAGGGGAACCAGATCTGTCATTGACTATATAATAACAGATCAGGAATTCAGGAAGGCTGTGAGGTACACACGTGTATTCAGGGGATTCTTTGATGACACTGATCATTATTTAATCTGCAGTGAAATTGGGATTGTGAGGCCGAAAGTGCAGGAGGTAAGGTCCATTTGTAGGAGGATAAGAGTGGAGAAACTTCAGGATAAGGAAATCAGGCCTAAACCCACACTGATTTTCATCCAATTGGTCCTCAACTAATACTCGCACTTTTCTTTCAACAATACCTGCGAAGATTTTACCCACAACGCTGATTAAAGAGATACCTCTGTAGTTGTTACAATCTTTTCTGTTTCCATGTCTTCCTCAAATGTGATCCTATTCCCATCATCATTCCTATCGCATTTTCACCTACATTGAGCAACTCTTCAAAATATTCCCTCCAACTGCCCAAGGCATCCACAGGATTCACCAGCAGTTTTCCTGACCTGTCCAAAATACTTGTCATTTCCTTCTTACCTCCCTTTCGAAGACGGCTAATTACACTCCAGCTGATGACACTGTTATTCTGTCAGAAGCTGCAAAGGACTAGGAAGATTAGTCTGCCGAGCGCTGTTGGCAAGCAGGGTGCACTCAGCCCTTGTGAGGCAAACTGAAGAGCTACTTGACTGAGAAATAGAGGCTCCAGTCTCGTAAACTGACACGCCAGTGGGCTGAGGATGATACGGCGGCCGGTCAGTACCGTTGGGCCCTTCATGACCTGTTCGGACGGAGTTAGTTATTTCCAGGTTTATAGCAGGAAATAACAGGAAATCAACGAACATTGGCCAAAAAATTCGTGAACAGTAAAACATGACTTTTCCACACTAAACCATATAAGCTGCTGAAAGATGTTTTCAGCCACCTACATCTCTGCGATAGCGTGTGGCCTTAGATTCAAGGGGAGTAAGGGACGTAAGCGTAAGTCTTATGAAGCTGAAAAAAGAGTTAGGGAGAAATGGAAACAAAAAAAAGGCAATCTGTTCGACAGACCTGCGGCAACTGTACATTTCGTAAGGAGGGTTCCTATGGTCACTGCAAGGTTCCACTGATCCCAAGCGTAATCGGTTAAGTTCACGAGAACAGGTAACTCAGGATATTCCTTAAGGTTGACGCCTGCCTGCTGGAGAAAGGTGTTCATGAGGTGAGCGCAATGAGGCCGTACATTATTATCCTTTTGAAGGATGCATTCATGACCGACAAATTAACTTCAAAGCGGTAAAGTAGGTTATAGACTCCTGTCCCAATATTGCATTTGAGGAAGTGGAAAAAATGGTCAATAGATTGCAGTGCAATAAAGCGGCTGGGGTGGATGAAATTAAGTCGGAACTCGTCAAATACAGTGGAATGTCAGGTCTTAAATGGCTACACAGGCTAATTGAAATGGCCTGGGAGTCGGGACAGGTTCCATCAGACTGGACAAAAGCAGTAATCACACCAGGCACAAGTACATAACAGCGATCTCAGAAAGGTACCAGTTAGTTGAATGTAGTCAATTACAGTCATTGGAAAAGGAATGGACAAAGTACAGGGACACAGTACTAGAAGTGGCTAAAGAATGTCTTGGAACAGTAGTGTGTAAAAGTAGGATGAAGCAAACAGCTTGGTGGAATGATACAGTCAAGGCAGCCTGTAAAAGGAAAAAGAAGGCGTATCAAAAATGGCCACATACCAGAACCCAGGTAGACAGAGAAAGTTATGTTGAAGAAAGAAACAAAGCCAAACAGATAATTGCAGCATCGAAGAAGAAATCGTGGGAAGACTTTGGAAACAGGTTTAGGCCTCTTAGAGGTTGTCAGGACCAGATCTGTAGCTTACGGTAAATAATGGAGAAGTGTTATGAGTGGAACAGGGAACTGTATCTATGCTTTATAGATCTAGAAAAGGCATATGACCGGGTTCCTAGGAGGAAGTTATTGTCTGTTCTACAAGATTATAGAATAGGAGGCAAACTTTTGCAAGCAATTAAAGGTCTTTACATGGATAGTCAGGAAGCAGTTAGAGTTGACGGTAAATTGAGTTCATGGTTCAGAGTAGTTTCAGGGGTAAGACAAGGCTGCAACCTGTCTCCACTGTTGTTCATATTATTTATGGATCATATGTTGAAAACAATAGGCTGGCTGGATGAGATTAAGATATGTGAACACAAAATAAGCAGTCTTGCATATGCGGATGACTTAGTTGTGATGGCAGATTCGATTGAAAGTTTGCAAAGTAATATTTCAGAGCTAGATCAGAAATGTAAGGACTATGGTATGAAGATTAGCATCTCCAAAACGAAAGTAATGTCAGTGGGAAAGAAATATAAACGGATTGAGTGCCAAATAGGAGGAACAAAGTTAGAACAGGTGGACGGTTTCAAGTACTTAGGATGCATATTCTGACAGGATGGCAACATAGTGAAAGAACTGGAAGCGAGGTGTAGCAGAGCTAATGCAGTGAGCGCTCAGCTACGATCTACTCTCTTCTCCAAGAAGGAAGTCAGTACCAAGACTAAGTTATCTGTGCACCGTTCAATCTTTCGACCAACTTTGTTGTATGGGAGCGAAAGCTGGGTGGATTCAGGTTACGTTATCAACAAGGTTGAGGTTACGGATATGAAAGTAGCTAGGATGATTGCAGGTACTAGTAGATGGGAACAATGGCAGGAGGGTGTCCACAACGAGGAAATCAAAGAAAAACTGGGAATGAACTCTATAGATGTAGCAGTCAGGGCTAACAGGCTTAGATGGTGGGGTCATGTTACACGCATGGGAGAAGCAAGGTTACCCAAGAGACTCATGGATTCAGCAGTAGAGGGTAGGAGGAGTCGGGGCAGACCGAGGAGAAGGTACCTGGATTCGGTTAAGAATGATTTGGAAGTAATAGGTTTAACATCAGAAGAGGCACCAATGTTAGCACTGAATAGGGGATCATGGAGGAACTGTATAAGGGGGGCTATGCTCCAGACTGAACTCTGAAAGGCATAATCAGTCTTAAATGATGATGATGATGATGATGATGATGACTCATATGGCGTTTATCGACCTTGAGAAGGCTTTCGGCCATGTAGGATATTGAATATTATATCTGAAAGTGGATATCCTTATGACCTAATAGAGATAATGAGAAATCTCTACAAAATTACACGCATTGTAATAAACACAGGTAGGAATCGATTAGAGAAATGGTTATTAACTAAGGCGTTAGGCAAGGGCGTGGACTATCACCTACCATTTTTAATATTTTCCCTGACTTCATTCTTTGCAAATGGGAATGTAACACACTGCTTTACGAGCGGATTAGTGTCGAGGTCCGTTGTTCCGGCCAACCTGTGGATGGTTTTTAAGGCAGATTTTCCATCTGCCTCGGCGAATGCGGGCTTGTTCCCCTTATTCCGCCTCGGTTACACTATGTGGCGATTCCTGCTCAAACACATCTCCACGTACGCGTACACCATAATTACTACGCAAACATTGCGGTTGCGCTCGTTTGGAATGAGTCGTTCCCAGGGGGGTCCACTGGGGGCCGAACCGCACAATAGCCCGGGGCTCAGTGTGGGGCGGTGGTGGGGTGAGTGGACTGCTGTAGACTTCTGGGGTTGTGTACCACTGAGGGCTACGGCGGGGACGAAGCCTCTCCGTCATTTCTAGGTCCCCAGTTCAATACATACATATATACAAACAAAAGAATTAAGATAACGAATGAGGAATACCTGAATGCACTTTTGTTTGCTGATGACATCGTTATTATTCAGAATAATGAAGATGACCTCCCAAGATCAGTATACGAGCTGAATGAAATTTGCAAGGAGGACAACTTCAAATTTTCTAGCATACCGAGGACAATATCAAGTCAGATCAAAAATTGTTTGGGATAATTCAGGTGTAAAACAAGTGCCGCAAGAGCTCTCATTTAGGCTGTGCTATAAGTTTTGATTTTGACCCTGATATTGAAAATAAAATACACAAATTCCAAGCAGCCTGTGGTACTATTAGCAGAATATTCGGCGATAAAGTACAAAAAGAAACCTCATGAAACAAAAATAAAAAGAGAGAGAGAGAGAGAGAAAAGTTGAAGCAGCAGAGATGAGGTTCCTAAGAAAGACAATGGGCTGCACAAGAAAAGATTATAAATGAAGGTATTACAACAGAATTAAATATTTTCAGCTTGAATGAAAAGACAATGGGCTGCGCAAGAAAAGATTATAAATGAAGGTATTACAACAGAATTAAATATTTTCAGCTTGAATGAAAAAAATTAAAAAATATCGTGCTTAGCATGAGAACGCCAGGTCACAGAATTCTTCAGAATAACCTGAACTACAAGCCCCCGGATGGGAAAAGATATTGGAAGACATTGAAAAAGATGGGAATGATTTTTCTGTGATAACAACAACAACAACAACAACTACTACTACTACTACTACTACTACTACTACTACTACTACTACTTTTTCTGGCCATCCTGTGTAAATACTTTTGTCGCAAGTAACAAGAGAGATATCAAGTCAACACACAGTAACTACAAAAATCACCCACAGTTCTCGTAAGAAGAATCTGCAGTTAGTGCCAGACTAGTTGTGTTGTTCCACAGCTGTTGGCGTATGAAATATGAGAACTGCGAAACAGAAAGATAGTGATGTGAAAATATGTCGACGTTTTATAAGCAACAATTCGACCTCCAGCCTGTGAGCAGATTAGAGGACGAGAGAAAGTAGTAATTTTTTGTGTAAAAACTGTGACGTGAATCTGTAAATATCGTCTATTAAAACAAAACTGTATTAACCCAGATTAGATCCACTGAAGATGCTTCTATGTAAAATACGAAACGCGTCTTAAACAAATTTATAAAAAGTAGTAACCATGTCGGCTTTGGCCGTGTGCGTAGAGGTTGTGCTACCTCTAAGTAAACATTAATTAGTCGTTATCTCGTATTCTTGTCGTTAAGTGCACCTCGCTAACGAAACCAAGCAACAGCGCTTCAAGAGCTTAAAGGTCAAATGCCAGTATCTAGAAAATTAGTTTCAATTCAGTGATGAAGAGGGACTCAGTCCTTCGTAATTAGTGCATTAGCGTAACAGTAAGTTGTAAAGACACAGACTCCTTGTGACAGTGGAGCAGTTGCTTTATGAACCGCCTCCTACAAGGTAAAGCACGCGGGCGAAAATGGACAGTTACGTTGCTGCCGTCAGCAGGAAAATGACGCATCTTTAGGCTGCGTACAGCCACTTCCTCGCGTCTTCCGTCACATCTGTTGTGGTGCAGCCAGTCCAAACAAAAAAGTTATACTTCCACTTTTGACGTTCTCCAGTAAGTCATCAGATTTTACTATTTAATCCGTTCTAACCTTTGCTGCGTACGACTGAGAATACACGCGCTAGGCCGTTGGCGCCCATTTCGTAAGCACATTAACATCATCCACGCAGGCGCTAAAGGAAATCCAAGGGCGCATTGTTATCGAGCATTGCCGCGGGCGCTATCACCGTTTCCTTTTTTACGTAGTGAGGAATGCTTTCGGTTGTCTGCTTAATATAGCCTGCACCTTTGGTGTGAGGTTCAAATGGCTCTGGGCACTATGGGACTTAACTTCGGAGGTCATCAGTCCCCTAGAACTTAGAACTACTTAAACCTAACTAACCTAAGGACATCACACATATCCATGCCTGAGGCAGGATACGAACCTGCGACTGTAGCTGTCGCGCGGTTCCAGACTGAAGCACCTAGAACCGCTCGGCCACACCGGCCGGCTTCCGTCCAGCACCAGAGAAAAAACACTTCGTGATGTATTGCGGATGGTTCGTATTGTGGATGGAGAATCGGATTTGAACGTATGGCACAGTTTCATAGTACTTTTAGATTGGCTTCACTTAAAAGTTCTGTACAAACATTGGCCCTATTTATGTGAATCTATTATTATGCAGCCGTACTTAATGTTCGAGATGCTGAAAATATGTCTCAGTCAATGCCTTATCCATTCCAAAATAATGCGCCGTTTGTAATGGCACCGCCATCGGAATGATGTGTAATCATAACCAGCATACCACGAGTTCACGCGCAGATGTTACCTGAAGTAACACTACACGTGAACCTGAGAAAGTACATCGTTTAAGCTGTAACGGGAATTCACCATTTCCCGTTTTAGCGATCGACGAACGAGTTAAAGAGTGTTCAAGACACAACACCCCTGTTCGACGTTTGCATGGTTCAAATACCAGCTATTCTGCTTCATGTTTGTGTTTACTTTTGTCATGCAATTTTATGGTGTTTCTTTGACCTAACGTCACTGTTTCCTTTCACTCTTTTTTTTCGTTCGTTCGTTGTCGTCGTCATCGTGGTCCTCCTCCTCCTCCTCCTCTAGCTGGGGCTTCTTCCTCGCTGATGCCGTGATGCAACCAATTTCCCTCCAAGACAGTGCGGTTGTTCGTTTCGTTAAAGAAGGTAAAATGTTCGACTTTGCGCGAAAACTATAAACAGTTTTGCACTACCCTCATGATTAGCATAGCGTTTTTGTAATTTGATATCTCTTTCTGGATACTCTTAGAATCACAAATAACTGCTGCCTGGAGGCACCGGTGAAACGGGGGTAAATGTTAAACTCTGTCAGTGCCTTTCAGTGGTGAGCGATGTTCCCCAGTCGTCAACGCGCACCTTTCCGTCTGTCAACAAGCCGCGATCGCCATTTGAAGCTTACTCCGTGCTCTTTGTCATTTTACTGAAAGAAGGATCGTCAGCACTAGAATTTGCCCGCTGAAATGGCGTATACTTAACCAACCTTATTCGAAGGTTTAACCTCTACCACGAGAAACAAAATCTTGAAAATCTCTCTCGTACTCTTCACTCGCGGTCAACAGCATCAGCTGATGACCAATACCTTAAAAAATTAAAGAATAAGAGTGTGCGAAAATGGTTGGCACGAAAGATTATCGTGTGGCGTCCCGTCGTTATTACAGACCGAGCACAAGTTGTGACTGGTGTAGGATGGGGGAGGAAATAGGCCGTGGAATTTCAAAGAACCATTCCAACATCTTCCGTAAGCGATTTAGGGAAATCGCGGTAAATCCTAATCTGGGTGGGATGATCGGGATTTGAATTTTGAACAGCCATCCTCGCTCCCTGCTCTGTCTGGCAAGGGAACACCTGGAATGGAGCTAGAATTAATGGCATTACCAGTGCACATCTCCTGGCGTGTAGACACACGGGTGGGTCAGTCATGCATCTACGGATGCCAGACGCCTCTCATCGCTATCATTAGTGATTTGAAGGCTGTGCAATATTGGGACAGGAGTCTATAACCTACTTTACCGCTTTGAAGTTAATTTGTCGGTCATGAATGCATCCTTCAAAAGGATAATAATGTACGGCCTCATTGCTCTCACCTCATGAACACCTTTCTCCAGCAGGCAGGCGTCAACCTTAAGGAATATCCTGAGTTACCTGTTCTCGTGAACTTAACCGACTACGCTTGGGATCAGTGGAACCTTGCAGTGACCATAGGAACCCTCCTTACGAAATGTACAGTTGCCGCAGGTCTGTCGAACAGATTGCCTTTTTTTTGGTAAATATTTTTGTTTCCATTTCTCCCTAACTCTTTTTTCAGCTTCATAAGACGTACGCTTACGTCCCTTACTCCCCTTGAATCTAAGGCCACACGCTATCGCAGAGATGTAGGTGGCTGAAAACATCTTTCAGCAGCTTATATGGTTTAGTGTGGAAAACTCATGTTTTATTGTTCACGAATTTTTTGGCCAATGTTCGTTGATTTCCTGCTATTTCCTGCTATAAACCTGGAAATAACTAACTCCGTCCGAACAGGTCATGAAGGGCCCAACGGTACTGACCGGCCGCCGTATCATCCTCAGCCCACTGGCGTCACTGGATGCGGATATGGAGTAGCATGTGATCAACACACCGCTCTCCCGACCGCGTGTCAGTTTACGAGACTGGAGCCTCTATTTCTCAGTCAAGTAGCTCTTCAGTTTGCCTCACAAGGGCTGAGTGCACCCCGCTTGCCAACAGCGCTCGGCAGACCGGATGGTCACCCATCCAAGTGTAAATTCCTAAGGGAACGAAACTAGTAGCGTGGACGTTGTTAGTGCCCGTTACCTTATCAGATGTCATTGGATCGCGTGACGAGCGAGCTCATTGTTACCTCTACTTTTTTAATTTAGTCCTAGAATATATTGTACGAATGGCAGCAGATAATTCAGAGGGTGTGGAGTTAAATGGAAATATTAAGAAATTAGGGTATGCAGATGATCTAAACATCATTAGCGATAGGAAAGAATCTGTAACAGCAAATGCGAATGCGTTAATCAAGGCTAGTGAAGATGTAGGTCTAAGGATAGGTGAAGACAAAATTAAATACCTGGTTAGTATTAGAATGCCAACAGCAGTAGATCAGGAAATGTTAAGAGTTGGAGTCATGCAGTTTGAAAAAGTGAACGCATTTAAGTATCTAGGCGTGGACATCACTTCGAGAAATGAGATTGAATCCGAACTGAAGAGATTACTTTCATCACGGATATTGTCTAGGAATTTAAAGATTAGATTATACAAAATTATTATTCTACCAGTTATGCCGTATGGGTGTGAGACTGGGTCTCCACTGTGCAAAATGAAAAGCCGTTTCGAGTATTTGGAAATAAAATTTTGAGGAAAATTTTCGGACCAAAAAGGGATGATATTAGCGGAGAGTGGCGAAAACTGCATAACGAAGATGTTCACGAACTCTATTCAAGCCCTGACATAATCAGTATTATTAAATCACGTAGGCTGCGATGGGCGGGTCATGTAGCTCGAATGGATGAGGGCAGGGCAGCGCGCAGAGTACTGGTAGGGCACCTAGGAGGAAAACGTCCTGTGGGGAGACCGAGGCGTAGATGGGAGGACAATGTGAAGGCTGATTTGAGGAGCCTGGGTATTGAAGGTGAATGGAAGGAAGTAGCCCAAGACAGGGACAGATGGCGAAAATACGTTGCTGCGGTAATGGACTCTCGAGTCCGGTATGACCAGTAAGTAAGTAAGTATGTAAGTATTAAAAATGGCCTGGGATCTGTAAGATATCTCAGTCCGTGTTTCCACAGCTGTTTTTGTTATTAAAATTCACAGTGTATTAAAAAAGCAAAGACATCTCGTCGGCATACTACCAACAAAAGCGACAAGACTGCGGGAGCCCGCATCTCGTGGTCGTGCGGTAGCGTTCTCGCTTCCCACGCCCGGGTTCCCGGGTTCGATTCCCGGCGGGGTCAGGGATTTTCTCTGCCTCGTGATGGCTGGGTGTTGTGTGATGTCCTTAGGTTAGTTAGGTTTAAGTAGTTCTAAGTTCTAGGGGACTGATGACCATAGATGTTAAGTCCCATAGTGCTCAGAGCCATTTGAACCATTTGAACTGCGGGACGTAGATTTCTCTTGCTGTGGCGTGAACTGCTCGAGCAGTTGGGGGCCGTGCTCAACTCGAGCACAGCACCGCTTGTAGCCTGCGGCGGCTCAGCGCGTCGCGGTCGGCTGCGAGGCTACATGCAGCACTGCGCAGTGCTGGCCGCCCCGCTAGCAGCTTTTTGTGCCGCTCTGAGCTGCCTGCTAGCCAGCTGTGACGTCAGGCAGCAGCGGCCGAGGTCGGGACCTGGACACAGCTGATCCGAGTGGCGCGTCTTTCCCCGATTCGGTGCTCGCGCTCAGCGTGCTGCCCCCTGACGGTGCTCTTACCCAAACGAAACGTACGCTGCAGCTGTATGGGCAATCCAGCCAGGAAATCTCTGTACCTAAAGGCAGCTCTTAGCCCTGATTTATTTACGCCGTCGAAAAATTAGAATCTGCTTCAGCATATAATTTGTTCGTGACGCATGTCACTGGCCAAGGAAAAGTAGAGGTTGTCGGTAAACATTTCTCGGTGGACAAGCCGTAACCCTTCTTGCATTTGTGTTCAAGTCAGATCCCTGTTGACATGAAATGGCTCTGAGCACTATGGGACTTAACTGCTGAGGTCATCAGTCCCCCAGAACTTAGAACCATTTAAACCTAACTAACCTAAGGACATCACCCCCATCCATGCCCGAGGCAGGATTCGAACCTGCGACCGTAGCGGTCACGCGGTTCCAGACTGTAGCGCCTAGAACCGCTCGGCCACTCCGGCCGGCCAGATCCCTGTTGTTAGATACTAAGGGAGCCTTTTATTTGCTTTGCAATCCGTATTTATTATCGGCTTTCGAATCGAAGCAGATATGATGTTGTTGTTGTTGTTGTTGTTGTGGTCTTCAGTCCTGAGACTGGTTTGATGCAGCTCTCCATGCTACTCTATCCTGTGCAAGCTTCTTCATCTCCCAGTACCTACTGCAATCTACATCCTTTTGAATCTGCTTAGTGTATTCATCTCTTGGTCTTCCTCTACGATTTTTACCCTCTGCGCTGCCCTCCAATACTAAACTGGTGATCCCTCGATGTCTCAGAACATGTCCTATCAACTGATCCCTTCTTCTAGTCAAGTTGTGCCACAAGCTCCTCTTCTCCCCAATTCTATTCAATACCTCCTCATTAGTTATGTGATCTACCCATCTAATATTCAGCATTCTTCTGTAGCACCACATTTCGAAAGCTTCTATTCTCTTCTTGTCCAAACTATTTATCGTCCATGTTTCATTTCCATACATGGCTACAAATACTTTCAGAAACGACTTCCTGGCACTTAAATCTATGCTCGATGTTAACAAATTTCCCTTCTTCAGAAACGCTTTCCTAGCCATTGCCAGTTTACATTTTATATCCTCTATACTTCGACCATCATCAGTTATTTTGCTCCCCAGATAGCAAAACTCCTTTACTACTTTAATTGTCTCATTTCCTAATCTAATTCCCTCAGCACCACCCGACTTAATTCGACTACATTCCATTATCCTCGTTTTGCTTTTGTTGATGTTCATCTTCTATCCTCCTTTCAAGACACTGTCCATTCCGTTCAACTGCTCTTCCAGGTCCTTTGCTGTCTCTGACAGAATTAGAATGTCATCGGCGAACCTCAAAGTTTTTATTTCTTCTCCATGGATTTTAATTCCTACTCCGAATTTTTCTTTTGTTTTCTTTACTGCTTGTTCAAGGTGCTCTTACCCAAACGAAACTTCCGTTTCCTGACTGTACGCTGCAGCTGTATGGGCAATCCAGCCAGGAAATCTCTGTACCTAAAGGCATCTCTTAGCCATGATTTATTTACGCTGTCGAAATATTAAAATCTGCTTTTGCATATAATGTGTTCGTGACGCATGTCACTGGCCAAGGAAAAGTAGAGGCTGTCGGTCAACTTTCCTCTGTGGACGTTAAGCCGTAACTCTTCTTGCATTTGTGTTCAAGTCAGATCGCTGCTGTTAGAGACTAAGGGAGCCTTTTATCTGCTTTGCAAACGGTGATTATCTTCGGCTTTCGAATCGAAGCAGATAATGGTTGTGAAATGGCGAATATCAGGAATATTCATGAGCTTATTTAGATGTTTGAATTGAAGGTCTACTACTATAACACCCCAAGTCCATCCATCGTGCTACAGGAGAAAGCTCAGCATGCCGATTGAAGCATGCTGGAACGCTGGACGAAAAACAAGCGCCCCCTCCCTCTCAGGAGACTTGCCACTGATACAGCTTACTACCACCTCTAGTCTTGATAGTGGCTTCCTTCCGGCGACGAAGGGTGTCTGCAGGATTCTTCACAAATGGCATACGCAGCTCATGATCAGATCCCCTAGAGCTACCAAATTGCGCTTCAGTGGAATTACAATTGAATGTTTGAGTGATGGAGTTACAATTGAATATCTGAGTGATCATCAAGCCAGGAATGTATGCTTGCATCCCTGTGAACACAACTGTTGTCATCTACATCAATATTACGTATCCCACTTAAAGATTTGTGGCGGGGGTACCTCTGGTACCATTAACTAATCGCCCCCCTTCCCTGCCCCACATGTGAATGGCGCGCGGGAAGAATGACTGTTCGTAAGTTCTAGCTCTAATTTATTGGTTCAAATAGCTCTGAGCACTATGGGACTTAACTTCTGAGGTCATCAGTCCCCTAAAACTGAGACCTACTTAAACCTAACTAACCTAAGGACATCACACACATCCGTGCCCGAGGCAGGATTCGAACCTGCGACAGTAGCGGCTGCGCGGTTCCAGACTGTAACGCCTAGAACCGCTAGGGCACACGGACTGGCTCAAATTTATTGGATTTCCTCGTCGTGGTCATTTCGCGAAATGTTTGCCGGAGGAAGTGCACTTTCGAACTTTCTATAGTAAGACCTCTCCGTGATGTACAACGCCTGTCTTGTAGCGCCTGTAACGCCCTCGTGCCGACTAATCCAGTGACGAAAGGTGCCGCTCTCTGTTGTATTTTCTCTCTTTCTTCCATTAGTCCTACCTAGTAAAGATTCCATATTAATGAACAGTACTTCAGAATCCGTCTAAAAAGCGCTTTATAAGCCACTTTCGTAGTGGATGAGTTACATTCCATTAATATTTTCTCTATTAATATCAGTCTTACATCTGCTTTTCCTACAGTTTGATTAATGTGGCCATGCCACTTAAGGTCGCTCTGGATAGTTACTCCTAGATGTTATACGATATGTCTCCAGCAATTTGTCATCAGTAGTGCTGTTGTACAGTAGTGAATTTATTTTTCTACACATGCGCAGTATGTTACCTTTACGTTCAGGGTCAACTGCCCGAGGAACAAAAAACGTGTTCCCTAAATCTGCAACAGTTTGCTGTCGACGATATAGACGTATAATAGTATCCAGCTGTCCTATGACCCTTGAAAACGGGAATGACCTGCGCTTTTTTACAGTCGCTAGGTATCTTTCGCTGCTTTAGCAATCTACGATGAACTGCTGCTGGAAGGGGAGCAAGTTCTTTCCAGTAATCTTTGTTTAATTTTACGGGTATCTCATATGGTCCTGATGCTTATCCACTACCAAGCGAATGTAGTTGTTTTTCCATTTCGCGACCGATTTTGTCAATACCTGCAATTTCGACGATCGTACGATGATTATCTTCGATGATAGGAGCTCAAGTGAGTGAGTCCAAATCATGGTACGAAAGACAACCTCAAGATATCACAGAAGCACCTTCGATCCGAACTACATTCGTCGCACACTTCATATGAAACGCATCATTGGGGCGTCGGTGCTCTCTACGCCTGGCATCGTTTGAAAAAGAGGCAGAATAACGACTCGTCGGAGCACACTACATTCCTATAGTCAGCTGATGTCCAGTTTCCATGAAAGAAGAGCAGCTGTGTGCGCCTCTGTGGGCAATGGCCGTTTGTGACGCACCCGCCACCAAACGTCTATTACAGTTTTCTTCGTAATGTACGCTCCGAAACTGATTGAGGTGAACTGCATTCACAGGCAGCAGCAATTCACGTCAGGTTTGAAGCCGTCTGTCATTGAGAAGGCGTGACACCCAACTGCGGTCCCTGTCCGTTGGGGTATTTTACGACCAGTATTTTTACGCCGTGTTACGTAGCTGCGAGCGGCGCACTATTCCGTGTAGATACGTTGGGTAATTCTCATTTGTACATAACAAATCGGGCATCTTCATTGACGTTAGGGGTATGGGAACATCCAGTCCCGATACCTCCTATCTGCAATTCTATCATGTTTCCATATCTTACTGTACTGATTCTCTGCAAGCGACTGGCACACAAACTACGTAACCATTAGGCACATATACACCACTTAAGTTACCGGTGGAGGGTTACATGACCGCCGAGCAACCATTTTATGCCATCTAAAGCGCTCCAAAGCGACCAGTGTATTCTTTTATACTGTTTTGTCCGTTAGACTAATCACTCCATAACGAATTCGTTTACTCTCCGGAACCAGTTCGATTGTTGTGTACCTTTTCTTCTTCAATAGTCTACAAGCACTGTATCTTTTGTACGTTACTGTGGTGTGTTATTAAGAGCTGTTATCAGCTACGTAGTGATCTCTATGAAGCTACATAAAATATTTTAATCGCCAATATTTACTACTATGTAATATGGTCCTAGCAGCATGGTAATTGATCGAACACAAATTAAAACGCTGCACTGTGAAAAACGAAATGCGAAAGCACGAGCATTGTAGTGCGGCTGCCTAACTTCAGGGCATTAGTGGAGAATATCGATATTTTTGTGTTAAGTAATTTAATCAACATGAACGGAGACTTTGATGTAAATTGAGGTACTCGGCGAGGATCTTGTTCGAAAAGATACCGAACTGTTACAGGGAACGCGTCAGGAGGAGAATTGGAACTTAAGATCAAAATCTGCGTCGGAATGAAAAATGCGAGTTAACAATTTTACGTTCAAATCCAGAAAGCGATGAACCCAACATATTCGGGGCGATAGCTGTAAGCGCTTCACAAATAACCTGTGGATATTGTAACCTCAGCTAGCCAGCGAACTAGAAGATCTGAAGTGTATAGGTGGTCGACCAGCTTATGCGGCGATTAAATGGTAATTTGTTTGAGACCGAGATAGTGTTAACGGAATACAAAAATCAAACCTGTGGCTATAATTTTGTTCCGTATAGGGTCCATTTTTTCTTTTCAGTTTCCTTTAAGAGTCCATTACTTTAAGCTGTTATTTAAGAATGTGAGGCTACTTCAGGAGTATACTTTCAGATAAATGTACCCATCTTGATCAAATGACAGGAACATCTCTACTCCTAAATTCAATTCTCACAGTCCAGTTAGCCATTAGAGTGAAGTCGCTTTCTCTAACGTATGTAGAGATGGTAGCGACGGTTATTGTTTGTGCCGTCGATCAAATTTACATTGTGAGGAGTGGATTGATGATTACACACTATGAGCTGAAACGTCAGAACAAACGCAGAATTATTTTACAAATTTCCCACAAGTTAGCTGTCAAATCAGTAATTTGTTTGTTAAATTTGTGTCTTCATGTTAGGGAGAAGTAAAGTTTGGATTCCCTTCCCACTTTCCTCATTCAGGTTTTCAGAATGAGTAAAAGGCAAACGCGAGCAAATTTCCTTAAAACTGGCCGCAACCCTTTTCTTTTCAAACTGAGTTTTCGTGGTGTCTCTAATGACCTTACCGAGGGAGTTGAAACTCTGGATTCTCCTTTGGGAAGTAAGAGTTTCAAATCTCCGTCCGGCTATCCGTTTGGGTTTTACAAGTTTTCCAAAAACGCTATGGCTAATGTGGGAAGTGTTCGTTTGGAAAGCATCTAGAGAGTTTAATCCGGCTTCCTGTTCAGTCAGAGTCGTCCACTGCGCCATCATCACCCTTCTCCCCACCATAATTTTTCCAACTTCCTTGCTTCCAGAGCAGATGCAGAATTTACATTTGATGTAATTAGAAGTGAGAACAAGATAAATGGTACTGTGCTTGAGTAGCCAAAGCCACATACGTAGATGACTGGAAGATATTACTTTCAGCTCAAAAGAAGTCATGGTCACTTACACCGATGAACTGTAACATTATGTCCACCTGATTAATAGCTTGTTTGCCCGCCTTGGGAACAAGAGACACCACTGATTCGGCGTATCAGGGATCCGACAGTTTGTTGGTAGACTTGCGGAGCTACAAGGCATTAGTTGTCTACGCACAGATCACGTAATTCGCGTAAATAACGGGCCGCTGATTTGCGTACTCGGTGATGGCGCCCGATAGCGACCGAGTTGGGTTCCATTGGATTTACATCAGGCGAATTTGGCCGCCGAGACATCAACGTGGGTTCACTATGATGCTCCTCAAATAACTGTAGTACGGTTCTGGCTCCAAGACACGGACAATTATACTGCTGAAAGATGAAGTCGTCGTCGGTGAAGTTATCAAGCATTAAGAGATGCAGGTGCTTTCCAGCTGTCAGCTTGCCTTCGATTACTACTATAGGTCCAATACAAGCGCAGCAGAATGTCTCCTATAGCGTAATACTGCTCCTACCAGCTTGCGTCCGTCGCGCGCTTCACGTTTCGAGCTGCCGTTCACGTCGATGACGACGTTTATAGAGACGACCATCGACCTAGTGTAGCAAAAATGTGATTCACCCGAAGAGCCGACACGTTTTCATTGATCTACGGTCGAATACCGATGGTCCCATGCCCACTGCAATCGTAATTGACGATGCCGTTGGTCGACATGAAAACACGTAGGGGTGGTCTGCTAAGGAGCTCATATTCAACATGTACGATCAACGGTGTGCTCCGAAACACTTGTGCGTGCACCAGCATTGTGCTGTTTCGGCAGAGCTGCCACAAATCACCTGTTTTACTTTACAGAGCAGACAAGCCTCCGAATACAAAGATCCGCGAAGAGTTGTGGTCGTCCAACCAGTTAGCTCCTAGTGGTCGTTTCACTGTCCTGCTACCTCTTTCCGTAGATGCTCAAGGCAGTAGCACTTGAACATACGACCAGCTTCGCCGATTTCATTCACAAGCTCTTTGGAATAATAACCTGCCCTTTGTCAGAGTCGTTTATCTCATTAGATTTCCCGATTTGCAGCCCACATCTTCGCTAAGGTGATCCCCCGTTCGTGTATGATCCGCTTATATACTTTCGTTACCGCGTCACGTGCCCGAAACGCCACCAGGCGACATTCAACGTCGCGATGGGAAGTGGTTATAATGTTTTAGCTTATCAGGGTACGCATTACCTTCGGTGCACTCCGCATTATTCCATAACGTACTAAACATCGATTTTTTACTTGCTTTTGTTCTGCGTTCTTTGAGTGTAAATGTCAGTTTTAATGTCGCATTGGGTAGCTGAACCGTTGCATTCCTTACAAAAAAAACCAGCGCCAGCTTACGCTGGACGCCTGTTAGAGTTCTCCGAAAGCAAACATGTTAGCCCTTATCTCTGCATGTAGTGCCGTCAGTAGAGCGCAAATATTTACCGCCGTTTCCATTCATCAGCTGTGCCGAAATCTTCTCCGAAATTTTTACATCTGTTTTGGTAAGGCACGAATACCTTAAATGCCTAATTCTGAACTCACAATTCTGAGAGACCACAGAAAATTCTAGTGATACCATTCGACTGTGTCAACGCACTGCTGTAACTGCAATACTCACTCAGAGTGTACAACATTCACAGAACGTGATGTGTAAGACCGCCAGCCGGCCGATGTGGCCGAGCGGTTCTAGGCGCTACAGTCTGGAACCGCGTGACCGCTACGGTCGCAGACTCGAATCCTGCCTCGGGCATGGATGTGTGTGACGTTCTTAGGTGAGTTAGGTTTAAGTAGTTCTAAGTTCTAGGGGACTGATGATCTCAGCAGTTTAGTCCTGTAGTACTCAGAGCCATTCTTATTTTATTTATTTATTTATTTATTTTAAGACCGCCAGTTCGATGTATTCAGCTGTCAGGAGATAAAAGCCGAGGGACAGGTCACCTAATAAGGTTTGCGAAAATTCCTTTTACGATATTTTACATTGCAGTAAATTTTCCATATTTGTTTTATTCATCTCCTCTGTGGTAGTTTTATCATTAATAGCGTAAAAAAAATTGCCTTTCGCACCATAGGTTTGCGAGTCATATAGTCCTCATCAGCATGTAAAATTGTATCACACAGAGAATTGTTTTAGTGTCTTTTTTCTCTTAAATGTTAGAAATGTATCAAAGCAATACGCATACTTCCTCGTGTGTGTTTTGTCAATTTGTGTGTGTGTGTGTGTGTGTGTGTTGGGGAGGGGGGGGGGGACAATTTTGAGGAAGGTAAAAAAATTGCATTGTATAATACACTGCTCTTGCAGGTCTTTCAATTTGACGCCACTTCGGCGACCTGCGCGTCGATGGGGATGAAATGATGATGATTAGGACAACACAACACCCAGTCCCTGAGCGGAGAAAATCTCCTACCCAGCCGGGAATCGAACGCAGGCCCTTAGAATTGACAGTCTGTCACGCTGACCCCTCAGCTACCGGGGCGGACTTGAATCAGATCATCCTCGGGTCCCACAAAACTCAGTTCGAAGTGAAAGAATAGTGTTTCTAATGTTGTTGGGACATAACCGTTACATATAAACGCCCATTAATAAAAATGGAACTGTCCGTAAGTTACATTTGGCATTCCAGTTCGAAAGTGCATAGCTGAATAGCTTTTTGGGACCCGAAGGTGGTCTGATTAAGGACCGAAATCGATTGTTTTCAATAAAAATCGAGAAATACCTTTATGCCTTCGTTTGCGAGGTTATTGATCAAGCAGAAGTTTTCATACTTCCCGTTAGGAGTCCATGCATCTGAATGGATTATGTTTCTTTTAAAACTAATGTACGACAAACTTTTCGCCATCGTCTTACTGTGAAATGTAATAGGTTTACAACAAGGAAGTCTCTCTTCTAAGATGAACTAGCACATTTGGGTGTTATTTCCAAGAGTGCCACCCATATTGGATTCGAGATTCCGTCCTGCCATCCATGTTAAGGCTTTTCGTAGATGGACCATCAAACTTATCATTCTTGTGTCATCGTGAGCCGAGGGCTTGTTACTGCCTTCAGCATTCTGCAATACGTAGAAAGAATATATCTCAATTGTAAAAACGTGAGACATATGGAAGAACTTGGCATTTATTCAACCTGTACTTGTTCATACATCGCCGTCTCTCCGTAGAACAACCAGATGAGAGACTTCGCGGTTTAGCAGAGAGCAATTGTCGTTTCCATGTTGGAGACAGAGCAAGCTCATTTAACGTCAATTGCGATTAAAACGTACATTGTAGTAGGGAGCGGACGCGAAATCTAGGACAGTGTAGCCGGCCTGTGTGGCCGAGCGGTTCTAGGCGCTTCAGTGTGGAACCGCGCGACCGCTACGGTCGCAGTTCGAATCCTGCCTCGGGCATGAATGTGTGTGATGTCCTTAGGTTAGTTAGGTTTGAGTAGTTCTAAGTTCTAGGGGACTGATGACCTCAGATGTTAAGTCCCATAGTGCTCACAGCCATTTGAACCATTTAGGACAGTGTAGCTTACAGGGGCACTATGCAAGATACTGTAGTGTTGGATGCATATAATTATAAATCATTTGTGGGAAATGAAAAGCAAATCTTGATTTGGCGTTTTAAGTGGGATGGCCTCGTTCCATCTCAGGTGCTAAAACTCTCAGTTTTACGTTGTCTGTCAATGCTTGTTAAATTGCTTCTACAAATTGGACTCTTCAAAATAGCCTGAATAAGCGATCCTGTTCTACAGGATGCAAGTAGGATGAAACAACCTTTAGAAATACAGAGCACAAAGATTTCTCCGTTTTCACACACTGAAACACTCGTCGCTTGATTACATTACACACGTCTGATAACCAAACTTCATTATGGATCTCCGTAGAAACACCAATAATCTCAATAATACTGGCAGTACTAGATGTACGGATAATGAATTACTTCTAATTAAACCGAAGAAATATTTAACGCAGTGGAACACCACGCAGAACCCCTTATAATTTCTATATGGTACTTTCAGTTGTGCCAAGGATTGAATATGAAGTCGATTTCGACAGATGTAAGTAGGGAGTGAAGAAAACTTAGCGGGATTTGAAATCCAGGGAGGGCGTATTAATTTCACAGCTTGCAAAAACTTGCCAACACGTATCACTCAATTGTTGATAGCAGTGGAGTAAATCTATGCCGTAGTCTAGTTCGTCAGCTGGCCATGCCAGACTACGAATAGCTCCATACCGTATAATGTATGGTTGAACGTGCTGCTCGGGAGCTTAGTGTAGTCACCTTTTACAGGAACACTCGTTCTACTTACTGGTGTTTCCCAGTATTTAGACATTTACCCTGCACGTTACGCGGAAAGCCAGTGCGCAAATTTTAGAGCGGTACAGCGTGCTGTGATCCAGCTTGCTGTCTGCACGTGTGATATAGTTACGAAATAGCGTTTTCCGCCAACTTCCGGTCGGAGGCGATAAAACTATTTGCTCTCCGCACGCCTCTGGTACCTTGCTACGCAACCAGCAGATTTCTAGTGAAGAGCTGTCTCGCACGCGTGGTTGTCTGTGCGGTAAAGGATTTGTAATCGTGCGTAGTATTAAGTACCTCTAGAGCTTACTTCTAGTGTTCGAAAAATGGCGTATGGTTCAAATGGCTCTGAACACTATGGGACTTAACTTCTGAGGTCATCAGTCCCCTAGAACTTAGAACTACTTAAACCTAACTAACCTAAGGACATCACACACATCCATGCCCGAGGCAGGATTCGAACCTGCGACCGTAGCAAAATGACGTATGAGCAATGACCTAACGTGAAGTTACTCTGTATGAGATTCATCATAAGCAGGCTGACTGAACGGTAATACTCCCATGTATGTGACAGAACGTACTTCGCTTCTTCATTTGCAAACCGTGTGCCTAATGCGCAGCTTCATATATTCCTGACGTTATTATTGATCCGTTATGTTTCGGACCTGTACCTGTAGTAACTGTATTATCCTGCACATGTTTCAACCATATTCCGTTAGACCATCTTCCTAGTGTCAGTCGGCTGAGAAGGTGGGATAAAAGTTATCTCCCGAAACACCAGTGGGTAATTGCAGTTGTTGGACCCACACAGCCGGCATATTTATCTGATTTTCGGCGACAAGTAGCTAATCTTACAGTGGGTAACGTGTATGTGCGTAGGCATTGGAGTGGGGGTGGGGGCAGAAGACGCCATCTTCGTTTCGGCCTGTGCACAACTGGTGGTCTGGTCTTTGTCCTTAGTCAGGTGGTACCCATTAGCCCAAAACCGTAAGTGTTGTTCACTATGGCGCAGTCACACACTCTATTTGCACTAGAAGAAACTACATCCCCTCTAAATGTACCTCTGTTTAGGAAAACACAAAAGTGTCGGTCTGGCTGTGGAAAAACTTAGTGTTTTTTAATGTGAATACTGTTCTTAGTTTCTTAACCCTTTTGGGCGAGCGGGATTCTTGGGTGTTTAGCTGTATTTATTAATAATGTATTGTTGGTATGTTCCAGCCAGCTTTTCCTTTTTTGTATGTATAATATGATACCGATTTAAGAGTTACGTAACTCCATTTTCAGATATCCTTATGGTTGTACAATCAGTTGCACATGGAATACAGCGAGCAAATCAAGTAGCGTGCACAGAGAAGGTATATTTTGGAAACCAGCTTTACGTGCAAGTAGATAAAGAACACATTACCAGCAGATATACTGTAGTTGAGTTACATACGCACTTATCTCACAGAAACTGAGTTTCGTCACTCCATAACAGCTTGGAGTAAAGCCTCATTGAACACCTCTCGTTCAACAAACTGACGGAAGTTTGTCATTTAACTTACCGTCTAATCGTTTCATTGTAGGCATAGAGGTGTGAAGATGTCTCTCTACAGCTTTGTTTTTCATTGAACGTACTGTCTAATAGTTTCAGTGTAGGCATACAGCTTTATTTCCCATAACTGAAGTGGCCTGCAGTGTTTTAAACCAACCCTAAAAAAACTTTTATATGAAGAAGAAGGCATGTAACAAACATTTTGTTGCGTCAAAGTTACGCGTGACAGAAATAAATTTATACTTACTAGATAGTAACACACTACAAGATAAGAAACGCTAAACTTGATTGCCGGCCTCCGTGGCCGAGCGGTTCTAGGCGCTCAGTCCGGAACCGTGCGACTGCTGCGGTCGCAGGTTCGAATCCTGCCTCGGGCATGGATGTATGTGGTGTCCTTAGGTTAGTTTGGTTTAAGTAGTTCTAAGTTCTAGGGGACTGATGACCACAGATGTTAAGTCCCATAGTGCTCAGAGCCATTTGAACCAAGCTAAACTTGATTTCTTCATTTGTTTTCGGAGATTTGGCAGCAGTAAACAGCTTGGTTAAAATTGTGTAGCTGCTGGTTTCTCAAGTCGCGAAGAATACGTCGTTCGCAGTTTACTGCAGTCATAATATCTTATCACCAACGTCCATAATAAATGAACCGTGTGGCTGTCCTTCATAGCAGTTACAGTGTTTTTGGTTTCTTTTCTAGTAGTGCATGCATTTCCAACATTACTCTACCATTTGTGAGCCTCTTCCCTTCTATTTCCTTTAATTACAGTTAACAGTCTGATGATGTACTGAATGTGAAACACAGAATAAACCTGCACAGCAAATATTTATCCTACTGTTATATTATTGACCTGCATTATAGAGAGAACGCAAAACAGAAGAGCGTTACAAGACCAAAAAAGTGTGTTGATAAGTCTTATTAAATATTTGACGCAAATCCCTTTTATTCTACAGTTTTGAGCGTGACTCTTTTGTGTCTCCTTTCTGAAATTCCATCCCGAATGTACTTCGTGCAGTTCTTCTCTCGGACTTAACACTGATCAAAACTTCTTGTAGACGGAAAACACGACGAGACGATTGCCACATTGAATTTTGTTCTATCTTTCCGTGGGAAGGTAGATAGCAGTTTCAAGTTCCAATACAGCAGGTCCGCATCGAATAGTTTCCAGATATTTGGCAAACAGGCATGCTTACTGTTCACCGATGTGGAACTTCTGCTTTCTGTTTAATTTTGCTTGTATATTTATGGAGCCGTATGCAACCTAAAGTTGATAAAACTGAGCAACAACACGAAACTAGTGGAATTTCGGAATGGATACACAGATGGCGGTTACGAGTGTGCGTAGTGACTATGGAAACCAGCTTGACGTTAAGGACACAACGGTCCGTTGAATGTGGTACCGTTAGAGATGTGTCACTGGCTCATTTTGGTTAAGGCCGGGACAAGGTATCAAGAGCGACCTTGTCTAGTGAGGAATGACTTTCGCTTGGCACCATCAGTAGCCAGTTTTCATTCACTGCTGGATTACGATGCCTTTTAGAATTTTCCACTTGTTTTAAAATGGGCCGGATATTGTCAGTCAAAGATTTTATTGAAATTTCGCTCAGATGTTCTTCATGGTAATAATAATAAAAGGTAAACAACACTCACTGATTAGCTCTCAGGCCTGTTTCGACAAATAACCAACTAAGTCCCATAAAAAAGAGGTGAGTGTTCAAACTGCTTCCATTGGATTTAACAGCACTCATATAGTGCGCCCACAAAAATATTTTAAGTTTAAAATGTATATTTATGTGCAATCAATTTGTCCTGTATTTATATATACTACTAAACGAGGCCATAGCTGGAACACAATGAAATTTGCAATAGCCATCTGTTGATGGATTTGTAATAAATCCGAAATCGGTAATGATTCGTAAGTTAGTTAATTTTACGTTCCATTAATCATTTGCACCATATATCGCAATGATGTAGAACGAGCCGTTTTAAATTCACATCACAAATTATTTTGTAAATATGGCTACATGCTGATTATAAATGGTTTTTGTTTTATTCTATTCTCTTTTATTATTATTTATTTTTTAAAGAACTTACAGATGTGAGTTAATAATCAGTAATCATCACCTTTTACAAATTGTAGTAAGGGAAATTCTTCTGCGAAATATAAAGAGTCTTCCAGGAGTAATTTTTTCAGTTTATTTTCAAATTTTACTTTTAGGTCATTAGACGTTTTATATTATTATGTAAATGATCAAAATTTCTGTAAAATTTGGTGGTTGAACGTATAAACGGCACTCTCAGTAGAGCAACCCTCCTGAAATCCAAACTGTGATTTACTGGTGATATTATTGTTACTCAGGTGGGACACTATTCTAGAATACCTCACCTTCTAAAAATTTTGGAAAATGATGTCAGTAGCGAAACAGGTCGACTGTGATAGACGTCTCTGCAACCACCTTTCTTATAGTGGGATTTTGCAATCCCATTTTGCAATTTCTCTGCTGAAAACGTTTTTAAACTGACTTCTCGCTGTCCACTTAAAGCGTTGCTTTAACACTCTCAACAGATACGAATTGCTTCTCTTCGCCTCGATAGCGTAGCGTTCATTCAGTTATTATTATTATTATCATCTTCATCTTCATCATCATCATCATCATTAGTAGTAAGAGTAGCAATAGTAGTGCTGAGTTGCTGTACAGAGTCAATAGGTTTTTTTCTAATAGTTTGTATGTGGTACTTATTTCTTTACATAAAAGGACGAAGCTTGAATACGCCCTTTTTAACAACATGCTCCCCGTCTTTTGCTTTTGTTTCTTGTCGTTATACAGTACTCGATGCTCTGCCCTGTAATGTCTTCAAATTCCCAATAGACAAGTGTCCGCACCTTTGCATTCGTGTTTATTTTTACATCCATTCATTTTTCTGACAACGGTCGTCGCGTATGGTTGGTACGACGGATCTGCATCTTCTTGTCCGATAGTTGACTAACCTGTCAACTCATCTCAAGTTTCGGAAACTGCATCGCGTATTTGCGGGTACTTTCACAACTTCTGTGAAGCTCATTTCATAGTATGTAATGCAGAACCAGCGGAATTAGTATGTTTTTGCTATGTGAAATCGAAAAAGAAAAAAAAAGTGCACTGCGCCAGTGATTTAAGGATGTAAACCCCTGGGCAAAACTTGCATCGCAATTGACAGTGGACAACCCTTTGCGTACGGGATACCACGTACAATGAAGTACTTCATTGTCACAAAATTCCAAGCATATCTATACTCAAACAATGTAAGAGAACTACTTATAATATTGAAATGTTCATTATTTCGCGCAAAAAAATATTTTTACATAAAAGGTAATGCTATCAGTCTGAAGGTTGGTTTCAATACTGCCCACTCTTGCTTTCATCCCGCTTTCGCACTGACGTACACTGCCTGTTGTGGGGATACATATAATATTCTCAGAACCACCGTGCACAGTGCATTGTGCACACTCATAAATCATTGCTAGGTAAGAAAAATTTCTAGGACCGACTCGGGATGAACTCCGGACCTTTGAATATGGTTTCAGATACGTCGCCATTAAACCAGCGCTAAGCCATAAAAACTTATAATCGAAGTACTGATTGGAACACACGTCCACACGTACGGTGGCTAATCCAGAGGACCACGCGTAGTCTGTCAGTTTTTAATATCCTAATTAAAATTGACGTAAGTCCGAGGATATCTTCCAATATTCCAAAGACCTACATCATCAGGAGATGCAAAGAATGAAACTGTGAAATCGGAATTGATCTTGAATACCAGAAAAGAAAACCATTACGAGTGGAAAATGCTTGAACGGATAACTGTACATTAACTACCAGCAAATTAAAGTGGTAAGAGCAAGAGCGATCGTCTTGTCTCTGTCCGTAAAGTGGGCGAGCAATAAGTTTGCATCCTTGCAGGCAACCTGCGGTTGACATTTTGAAGACATACTGTTATGATTTGGTAAAGATTTGGGACGTTTATTGCATGATCTGTGTACTCAAAAGCAAATTGTTTAGTTTCCAAGTGAAAAGTGGGCCATGAAGAAAGACAACAAGATACTAGTGAGATAGACTCCATCCGAAATCGAGTATTCGTGACGATTTGGGTAATGTTAGTCAGGACGTAGGTCTCATCAGAAGAAGAACTGGCGTTGAAGGCAGGGCCGTAAGGCTAAAAATAACTTTTTCCGTCTATATTACTAATAAGTCCCAATAAAAGACGTCGTGCCCTTCATTCTGAGTTGCAAACGAGGACCTGGTGCCTCAAATTCTTGTAGACATCTCAGCTTTTAGTATTTTCATTGATTTATTATGATTGCTCCTCAGCCTTAATTTTGATTGATGTAACTGGGGAGACAAATCAACAGTGATCTTAGCCCTGTGTTACTCATATCGGAATTAAGCTTATTGTACGGTATCTCTCCCTGCCATTATAAAAGGGCCAACTACTAACCTTAAAGAGTAGTAGAAGTCCCTTTACTAGGTCTCGGTTAGCCATAATTTCTTGAAGAATTAATGACCCAAATAGTTTGTGTCGTTTGGCCTCTAGTGCTCCACTCTGGAAGATTAAAAGTGATGCGGTTTCATGCCTTGTACCACAAAGTTTGCACTTACTGGCTTCATTCTCTGTTCCCATTGCGTTCAGGTGTTTCTTGATGTTCCCGTGACCAGTCATTAAACCTACCATAAGTATTTTTAACTGTCTCTTGTTCAGATCCAGAATTACGGAACTTCTCTTTGAACATTAGAACACGCTGTCGTGCGGCACAACCCAGTCAGCAGTGAGTTCAAACATCCACGCGGCCCATACTGGTAGACAGCACGATATTTGTCATTAATAGGGGAATCCATAGTTTATATGGGTGCTGGTCCTTCTTAGATGGGTGCTGGTCCTTCATTTGGGCTGACAGCGTTTACTTAGGGCTCGAGCTCGTTTGTGTGAACATTGAAGTGCGAAAGTCTTGGGATAGCAATATTCACATACGCAGATGGCGGTAGTATCGCGTACACAAGGTACAAAAGGGCAGTGCATTGGCAGAACTGTCATTTGTATTCAGGTGATTCATGTGAAAAAGCTTCCGACGGGATTGTGGCCGCACGACGGAGAAAACAGACTTCGAAACACGGATAGGTAGTTGGAGCTAGACGAATCAGACTTTCCATTTCGGATACCGTTAGTGATTTCAGTATTCCGAGATCCATAGTGTGAAGAGAGTGCTGACTGCCGAGAATACCAAATTTCAGGCATTACCTTTCACCACGGTCAACGCAGTGGCCGACGGCCTTCACTAACCAACCGAGAGCAGCGGCTTCTGCGTTTGGTTGTCAGTGCTAGCAAACAAGCAGCGCTGCGTGAAATAACCGCAGAAATCTATGTTGGACGTACGATGACCGTATCTGTTAGGACAGCGCTGCGAAATCTGGCATTAATAGGCTGTGGCAGGAGACGACCGAAGCGAGTGCCCTTGCTAACAGCACCACATCGCCCGCAGCGCCTCTTCTGGGATCGTGACCGTATCGGCTGGACCCTACGTGACTGGAAAACCGACACCTGGTCAGATCAGTCCCGATTTCAGTTGATAAGAGCTGATAGGGTCCGACTGTGGCGCAGACCCTACGAAGCAATGGATCCGCTTTGTCAACAAGGCACTGTGCAAGCAGATGGTGGTTCTATGATCGTGTGGACTGTGTTTACAGGGAGTGGACTGGGTCCTCTGGATTTTCGGTTACTTGGAAAAAAGTTAGAGCCATTCATGGACGATCGTGTTCCCAAATAAAAATGGAATTTTTATGGGTTACAACGCTCCATGTCAGCAGGTCTGAAGAACATTCTGGACAGTTAGATCGAATGGTTTGGCCAACCAGATCGCCCAACATGAATCCCGTCGAACGTTTATGGGACGTAATCGGGAGGTCAGTTCGTGCGCAAAATCCTGCACTGGAACGTTTGGCAATTAGAAACGACAATAGAGGCAGCATGGCTCAGTATTCCTGCAGGAGACTTCCAACGACTTATTGAGTCCATGCCACGTCAAGTTGCTGCACTACGCTGAGCAAAACATGGGCCGACACGATATTAGGAGGTATCCCATGGCATCTGTCACCTCGGTGTGTAATTGTGTGCTCGCCTTACGAATATGTTAGCGATGAGAACATAGCTTTCCTCATAACTGGCTTATTCTTATCAGCCGAACGAGCAATACCCTTCATTTTGCATTCGGGAGGACGAAGGTTCAATCCCGCGCCCGGCCATCCTGATTTAGGTTTTCCGTGATTTCCCTGAATCGCTCCAGGCAAATGCCGGGATGGTTCCTTTGAAAGGGCACGGCCGACTTCATTCCCCGTCCTTTCCTAATCCTATGAGACCGATGACCTCGCTGTCTGGTCTTCTCCCCCAAACAACCCAACCCAACCCTTCATTTTGGAGCTACGTTTCATGTTCTTATTATAACCTATAACAAACATGAAAACTTCAATGTGAATGTGTGTGAGTGAGTATGGATATGCAGCGCAGCGTTCGGCATGCTTGATGCAGACGCCCAGGTCACAGCAGCGCCAGAGCGAGGCTAGGTTCGCTGCGGTACGGCGCGGCCTTGGCGTGGTTGTAGCCAGCGTCCGCCTGCGTCACGGAGTCCCGCCAAGAGCACGATCTGCCCAGCACGTCACGCTTACACGGCACAGGTGTTTCCCCTGCTGCTATTTCTGCCGTAATAAGCGAATGGGCGCTCATGTATCATTGTTCATTTTTACTTGATTATTCCTACCTCGGAAGTTGACTAAAGGCCATCTTTTGATAGGGAGCTTCATTTCGTTTGCCACTGAATTTTGCGACATTGTATAGGTGCTCAAATAGAGCTCCTGTCGTGATCCTGGTGGTTTGCCATCTCCATCCTCCGACCTAGCCGTGCGAGATGTGAAATGAGAAAGGGTGTACGTTGTGTATTCAGGAGGAAAGCGCGGTGTATTATCGCCTTGGTAGACGAAACCACCGCTGAAATATTTTCTGCAGGGCGTCGCTATTACGTCTTGGACTGTAATTCTCAGGCCATCGTATTATCAGCGCGTAAACAAACGGAACAACGCAGTCTGTTCGAAAGTGCACATCTGTGAATCAAGATTTGCTGCTGGGTGACATTCAGTACGGTATTGCTCCATTCTGTAGATTCTTGCTGGAGGAACGTGTTCATGAGATGGTCGCTGTGTGCTTGTGCATTGTCGTCCTGGAAAAAAAGGAACCTATCACCAAACCTGTTTGAGGCGCCATGTCACGGATTGCACGGCCCCTCCCGCCGGAGGTTCGAGTCCTCCTTCGGGCATGGATGTGTGTGTTGTTCTTAGCATAAGCTAGTTTAAGTAGTGTGTAATTCTAGGGACCGATGACGACAGCAGTTTCGTCCCTTAGGAATTCACATACATTTGTACATTTTTTGACAAACAGGTTGGAGGAACCAGTATCGATACTTAAAAATCCTCAGATTAACATCGAGAGCGTTTAAACGTGTGTAGAAGATACTTTCCCAAATCATGAACATCCCACAACGTAGCTGACCCACCTTCTAATTGAAACCATGGGATCGCATACCGGAGACGTGTGTTGGTACCTGACAGCGTGCTCACGTCTCCCAGGACGAGTATTAGACGTCGGACAAATCCTGTACTTGTAGGTGAAGAGAACCTGACACGATAGATGCGCGTTCCATCCCAGGTGAGCCCTTGTCCACCTTCATCGTGCACTAAGGTGCTGGCGAACTTGAACTGTGGTTCTTTATGGACCCTTTGATTATTAGAAACATCTGTATTCTGTCAGGGTTGGGAAGTCCTTCCAGTTGCCTCCAAACATTCATCTCAGATTACTTACGAGCTATAATTTTGTAGGTAGCGGTCATCAACTTCAGTTGTTGACTGTGAGCAACCACTTCGATTCAGATCTTTCAGTGTTGTGTTTCTCGATAGCAGTTGAACTTTCAAATGACGGTGCTGTCACGAAGGCCAGTATCCGTGCTTGATAACCCTCCATGCCGAAAACGTCAGTGCGTCACTTACACCGCTACGGTCGCTGGTTCGAATCCTGCCTCGGGCATGGATGTGTGTGATGTCCTTAGGTTAGTTATGTTTAAGTAGTCCTAAGTTCTAGGGGACTGATGACCTCAGATGTTAGATCCCATAGTGCTCAGAGCCTTTTAAACACTTACATCTACACCCCGCAAGCCATCTGTTTGAAATGACCATTCACGGCCATTTTGTCGTACTGAGCCGTGTACACAAACAACATTGTCCTGTTCCTGATTGGAAAAACAGTGCTCTGTTTGAAGGAACTGTACGTAGAGATGCCCTGTGCCTGTGGTCAGTATAAGTAGAGGGCTCTGGTAAACTAATAACGTCTAACTCATGAGAGTGGCGCAAAACTTTTTATTGGCTGTTTACACGCTTATGGAATGTCAGATCAGATATATGAGGAATATCATAGCAGACAAAAAAAAATGGTTCAAATGGCTCTGAGCACTATGGGACTTAACATCTGAGGTCATCAGTCCCCTAGAACTTAGAACTACTTAAACCTAACTAACCTAAGGACATCACACACATCCATGCCCGAGGCAGGATTCGAACCTGCGACCGTAGCGGCCGCGCGGTTCCAGACTGAAGCGCCTAGCACCGCATGGCCACACCGGCCGGCCAATCATAGCAGACAGAACCTGTTAAATTATCGGGGTTATGTCACCAGAAGTGAATAGCGTCGGGTGTTTCTCAGTGAAGCATTACACGAATTTAACTGTTAACCATCATGAAATCCTGTGTTACAGAAGGAGCCGGCTTTCACACGCTACTGTATATATAATGATAATGATAATGTTGCTTTCGCGATAGGAACTATACTTATGAAGAGTAAACTGAAGTTGAAAGGCATTGGATCTTCCACTGCTGTGGAATCTTTCACTTCTGTGGATGGACCTTGTGTTTTCGTAGGTGTTGTACTGAATTTCTGTACTATTAAAGCTGATAATTTTTCACGCGCAGTGTCTCACGTTACGCAGAAGTCTCTGATACTTCATAAACGGCTTAATATATTTGTACAAGGTTATCGACAAATGGTAGGACACGGAAGGATGAACATTCTGCGATGTCGTTACTGTACTATCTATAAGCCCCTCTATTTTCGTTTAAATATTAACATCTTGATTTTGTGATGACGGCCGAGAGGGGAATACGCGGATATAATAATATTTGTCAGTGTTCACTGGAATATCTTTCTCGAAAACAGTCGGAACGTCCTAAATGCGAGCACTGTGTCTACTGGCCCAAAGCAGTACCACGTCGTTTATAAGTAAACACAGTGACAGAGCTGAAACTGCACAGTGCCGGCCGAGTATTTGCTTGCGTTGTGTGAATTTCCCGGCTATTTGACTACAACCGTTGACGACACTTACTTCACTACATTGCTGTTTTCGACAGCTATGGGCAGCCGTTGCGGATAATTCATAGTTCCACATAAAAAAATAGACCCTTTCACATTTTGACGCTTGCAAACGTCGAGTGTGTTAACTATTGAGCAAGTACGATGCAAGGTACCGAGAATCGTCGTTCCACATCGTGGACAAGGATAACCACCTTGGTGGAACACCCTGTATGAAGAATTACAGTTAATCAGCGCACTCTGCAGTATCGAGGAAACTGTCTTTCAACACAAGAAAACGTAATGCAACGTCCGTAAACAGACAAAAGGACTATTGATTGACTATTCGTATGCAGTAAATCTTTATCGTTACATCTGTTAACTATTATGGCACCATCGTCCTCAATCGAACCAAGGTCGAGTGATACCAGAAAGCAGGTCACACATTAAAATACGTTGTGAGAACTCTCTGAAAGTACAACTAATCGACATAAGAGGTCGTTTATGAAACTCTTTTTGCCTCGGTGAAGTAAGAGGCTTGCGCACGAAATGTTTGGTGTTAAATTATACACACCTAAAAAAGTTTTGCACCACCCCAGTTCACAGAAATCCTGAAGTTAAAAAGTTGACTGTGGATATTGTATCACAGACACAGTCCCTTTGACTGTTCAGAGATGTCCCTAACCACCCCCCCCCCCCCCCCCCCCCAAGATGTAAACAACCATGCATGCGCAGCGCCTACTAGACGGAAGGGATCCGACAGCCGATCAGTTCCAGACATTCCACTAGCAAGGAGGTATACGGCTCGTGTTGTCTGTAGTTCAGCCATGCCTAGACGGTCATTACCGCGGTTCGATCGCGTCCGCATTGTTACTTTGTGCCAGGGAGAGCTCTCAACAAGGGAAGTGTCCCGGCGTCTCAGAATGAACCAAAGCGATGTTGTTCGCATATGGAGGAGATACGGAGAGACAGGAACTATCGATGATATGCCTCGCTCAGGTCGCCCAAGTGCTACTATGCAGAGGGTGACCGTTACCTACGGATTATGGCTCGGAGGAGCCCTGACAGCAACGCCCCATGTTGAATAATGCTTTTCGTGCAATCACAGAACGTCATGTTTCGACTCAAACTGTGCGCAATAGGCTGCATGGTATGCAACTTCACTCGCGACAACCATATCGAGGCCCATCTTTGCAATCACGACACCATGCAGCGCAATACAGATGGGTCCAACAACATGCCGAATGTATCGCTCACGATTGGCATCATTTTCTCTTCACCGATGAGTGTCGCACATGCCTTTAACTAGACAATCGTCGGAGACGTGTTTGGAGGCAACCCAGTCAGGCTGAACGCCTTAGATACACTGTAGAGCGAGTGCAGCAAGGTGGAGGTTCCCTGCAGTTTTGGGGTGGCATTAAGTGGGGCCGACATACGGTGGTCATGGAAAGCGCCGTAACGGCTGTACGATACGTGAATGCCGTCCGACCGATAGTGCAACCATATCGGCAGCATACTGGCGAAGCATTCGTCTTCATGGACGACAATTCGCGCTCCCATCGTGCACATCTTGTGAATGATTTTCTCCACGATAACGACATTCCTCGACTAGAGTGGCCTGCATCTTCTCCAGACATGACCCCTATCGAACATGCCTGAGATGGATTGAAAAGGGCTGTTTATGGACGACGTGACCCACCAACCCCTCTGAGGGATCTACGCCGAATCGCCGTTGAGGAGTGGACCAACAGTGCCTTGATGAACTTGTGGATAGTATGCCACGACGAATACAGGCATGTATCAATGCAAGAGGACGTGCTACTGGGTATTAGAGGTACCATTGTGTACAGAAATCTCGACCACCACCTCCGAAGGTCTCGCTGTATGGTGGTACATCATGCAATGTGTGGTTTTTATAAGCAATAAAAAGGGCGGAAATGATGTTTATGTTGTTCTCTACTCCAAATTTTCTGTACAGGTTCCGGAACTCTCGGTACCCAGGTGATAAAAAACTATTTTTGATGTGTGAATAACAAAAAAGGCTGGACTCATTAATTTACCAAGCAGGTGTCGCAGTAATAAGAGGACGGCGGTTCAAGTTTCCCTCTGGACATCCAGATTTAGGCTACCTGTAGTGTTTCTGAATCAAATGTCAAGTACCGGGTTGCAAAACGACACGGCCGATTTCTGTCTCCACTCTTCCCCAGTCAACCTTCGTGCAATTATTCTAATGAACTCGTTGTCGACAGTACGTGACACCCTAAATGTCTTCCTTTCTTCCATTTCCATTCACTTACTGTAGATTTTATCGTCTCTAAACATGTCCAGGAGAACAGAAGTTCTTTTTCGTGATCAACGCTAGAACAGTCGTCTGCCCAAGTTACGCATCAGTATTTGCCTATTTATGAGGGTGCCCTGGAGAACGTTACTGGCAAATCGAAGAAGCTGTGAGGCAATCTTGTGTGTTTCCAATGCCCTTTTTATAAATCTTATAGAAAACTAATTGCATTTTTCTTTCGAACAAGAGTGAACGTTGTCTTCGAAAACTAACGCTGCGGAAATAAATCTTACTTCACTACTTGGTACTTACAGACCATCCCAGGTTGCTGTGAAAATGAATTTCATAACTAACTTTATAGATGTGAGATCGACGGGACCTAGTGTTTGCTAGACCACTCCGTCTCAATACCAGTTTTTTGATACCTGTTGTCTCCTTGCAACGCGACTTAACGACAAGGATAAGTACCTGTCATGTCGCTCCCAGTATTTTCACGAATACGGCCAGACGTTTTAGATCACAGGCATATTTGATTTTCTGCCACGTGCCCATCCCCGATCTATTTATTTATGATTCTGTGCAATTTCTTCCTCATTTGCCATCGCGTAATTTTGAGAAGTATTTTTCATAGTTTTAGTTACTGTCCGTTACTCCCTTGGGTGTCTTGTATAGGTAGGAACCTGTGCTTCGAGCCACTTGTTTATTCCATTGTCACGGCACATTGTGCTATGCTTCCTCTGTACTCAAATATAATGCTTACTTCTCTTACGTCCTTTAGTTTCCCTGAATTTCCCATTCCTCTCGACTCTCTTTTTCTATTAGAAGTTGCGCTCTTCCGCCATCTACGTACCTACTAAGTTAATACACATATGAGTATTTACTATTTTCTGTGAAACGGTAGCAATGTTCATCAAGAATCCGTAGCTTCGCCGATATTAATGTTAAAGTTTCACCGAGTTCGGTCGTAAGCTCATGTTCTGGTAGCAAGAGGAATTCTGTAATCATTGCTGCCTTTTCTCGTAACACATTATAGAAACAGTCGCGTAACCCTACGCGTATCATACAAGAGACATTAACTAATGCTTAAATTTGAATTTCAAATTGGAATTTGCATCAGATGAAATTGAAATCACCTTAAGACGCGTTCGGTCATTAATGCTCGTTTTGAAGCACCTTTCATCCATATTGAGGCGTATTTGTGTACGCTTAGAGGTTTCTTCGATCTCATCGCAGACGTCTTCCAATCCTGCCTTAAAAGGTAAAGCGTATTAGCAGTTGTAACAGCTCCTTGCGAGTATCAGTGAACAGTTTTTCGATGCGCAGGATATGCATGTCCGTCAAGAAATTGATCACGTTATGGATATTTTTGAGGTTAAGGCAAATGTAAAAACGTCGAACATTTGATTTGCAGACGAGGTCAAATTTAAGGCACGTTTCTACTGCGTAGATAAATGATGTCTAGAATGCAGAAAAGAAAAGGAAATATGATTGCGGGTAACAAAATAGTAGGTGGGGTGCATGAAAGAATTTATGGCTAGCTCTTCCGGTATTTTTGGGGTTAAGGCAAATGTTAAAACGTCGGAACATTTGATTTGCAGACGAGGTCAAATTTAAGGCACATTTCTGCTGCGTAGATTCTGTTACATTTTCTGTGCCTGGGTCCAGGCGTAAAAATACAGTTTAAATGATATTTAGAATGCAGAAAAGAAAAGGAAATATGATTGCGGGTAACAAAATAATAGGCGGGGTGCATGAACGAACTTATGGCTAGCTCTTACGGTGTAGCTGAGAGGTGATTACAGAGCAACACTATACTGCTCCCATTAAGACGAAAATGGCGATGCAAATACGGTCCTTGGCATGCCGGAACTCGTGTCACGTGAGCGCGAGAGTCGTTAAGGGGGCGGCAGGCGGCTGTACCATTAGGCGAATGATCAGCTGCGTCCTGTAAACAGTCGTCTCGTCTCAGTCCTCAAATCCGCCAACACCTAATTAGCGCCAAGGTTGCTCGCAACTGACTGTGGAATCGACACGCAGTGGGAGTGGTATCGTTGAATTCATCATGTGCGATGTGGCACAGTAGAGTAACATTCAGGAAGACCTTGATATAGTGGCTAGTGTGACGTGGTTCTTCTGTGGTTTCCCTAAATCATTAAAGACAAAATCCAGGATAACAAATACAATCTGAGTTGGTATCCGCTCTTAATAACCTCTTCGGCGCCGACCTGAGTGGCCGAGGGGTTATAGGCGCTACAGTCTGGAACCGCGCGACCGCTACGGTCGCTGGTTCGAATCCTGCCTCGGTCATGGATGTGTGTGATGTCCTTAGGTTAGTTAGGTGTAAGTAGTCCTACGTTCTAGGGGACTGATGATCTCAGCAGTTAAATCACATAGTGTTCAGAGCCATTTGAACCTCTTCGGCGCCGGGGCGTTCAAACCCTAACTTCCCTACCACACTTACATCGCCGGCAGGTGTGGCCGAGCGGTTCTAGGCGCTTCAGTCTGGAACCGCGCGACCGCTACGGTCGGCGGTTCGAATCCTGCCTCGGGCATGGATGTGTGTGATGTCCTTAGGTTAGTTATGTTTAAGTAGTCCTAAGTTCTAGGGGACTGATGACCTCAGATGTTAGATCCCATAGTGCTCAGAGCCTTTTGAACACTTACATCTACACCCCGCAAGCCATCTGTCGTTGCGTGCATAGGGTACGTTGTGTACTGCTGTCACTCCCCCCTCCCCATTTTTTACTGTTCGAGTGTCGGACTGTTCGCGGGAAGAACAGTTCAGTTCTTGGTAATCTTGCTCATGAGCTCGAATCTCTCTAATTTTTTTTTTCCATGGTCTTTTCACGAAACATATGAAGCGGGAAACAATATTTTGGTCGACTCTTCTAGGTTCGTACGCTTTAGCAATTTTCGTCTGTAAACCACACTTTAATGGAGAACGCATTTCTTGCAGTGTCTGCCACTGGATTTCGCTGAGAGTCTGCGTGATGTTTTCGCATTTCCTAAATGAACCTGTAACGGAAACGCTGGTTTTCTTGGATACCCCTCTGTTTTTTCTATCAATCCTATCTGATACGGATCGCGTGCCGACGAGCAATAACGTATTGGTCGAACGAGGCTTCTGTGAGCTACCGCTGGTGGTCTACACTTTCTGAGGATTCTTGCAGTGAATCTCGGTTTGCCGTCTCTCGTAACTGCGATTGGTTTTATGTGGTCGTTACACTTTAAATCGCTCCGTACACTCATTTAACTTCCGATGTTATCAATTATGCCGTGTATATATTGCGGAAAATAATACGCTTGGGGTATACCGGATGTTACTTTAACGTCCGAGTATTTCTTTCCGTTGGTAATGACATGCTGTATTTAGTTTCATACATTCAGTTTAGTTCGATCACGCGGCTGGTCTAACATTTACCACGCTCATTCCTTCCTTCGTTGAATTCATTCTTGTCGCTGAAATATATTATGTAGTTTTTAATGCTTTTTGATTAGAGCTGGCAAGGAGCGACCTGCAAAATAAAGAGGCGGAGCGTTACGAGAAGTTTTTTTATACATTACGGTGCTCTCCGCAGTTCCCGGATACTGCCTGTCCGGTGCTGTTATAAGTACCGAGCTTTTTAGTGCATTCGTTCGTTTCGTGTTTTCCGTATTTTATAACCTACGTTCAGTGAATATCGGTGGTGTGTTCACAAGCTCGTGTTAACGTCTTCCTGCCTTCTAATCGTTGCGTGTTGTTTCGAATTCATTACAGTATTTTACATAATTTGCTGATATCATCGGTTTAAGATTGTTCATAGAAAATACCGTGCTTTTTAGTTTTCATTCGCTTTGTGTCTACCACTACATACATTCAACGAAAATCTGTCGTGTTATTCTCCGTTTGCCTGGTGCCTGGAAGTTACTTCTACAAGTCAAAAATAGATAATTTTTTACTAATTATTGCTTTATTACAGTCTAAGTTGTTGTAGTGCGTTTTAGTTCACTGTGGAAGTAGCGTCATGTTTGACAAATGTTGATGTTGTCGTAGATTAATTGGTATGGGATGAAAATGTCAGGATTGTGGGTTAATGTATCACCGGGGAAAATGTAGCGGGGAAGCCAAAAGTGTCAGATGAGGCTCCTTCTTGAAGTTCTAGGTTACATAGTCCAGAGAAGAAATCGTGGAGCAGGGAAGACAGATTTGCGCCCTCCAGGCAGAATTAGCTATGGCATTTTTTGGATTAGATCGGTCGATGGGGGAAAGAGTAAGAGCTGGTAGAAGGTGACAATGTTGTTGTTGTTGTGGTCTTCAGTCCTGAGACTGGTTTGATGCAACTCTCCATGCTACTCTATCCTGTGCAAGCTTCTTCATCTCCCAGTACCTACTGCAACCTACATCCTTCTGAATCTGCTTAGTGTATTCATCTCTTGGTCTCCCCCTACGATTTTTACCCTCCACGCTGCCCTCCAATGCTAAATTTGTGATCCCTTGATGCCTCAAAACATGTCCTACCAACCGATCCCTTCTTCTAGTCAAGTTGTGCCACAAACTTCTCTTCTCTCCAATCCTATTCAATACCTCCTCATTAGTTACGTGATCTACCTACCTTATCTTCAGCATTCTTCTGTAGCACCACATTTCGAAAGCTTCTATTCTCTTCTTGTCCAAACTATTTACCGTCCGTGTTTCACTTCCATACATGGCTACACTCCATACAAATACTTTCAGAAATGACTTCCTGACGTTTAAATCTATACTCGATGTTAACAAATTTCTCTTCTTCAGAAACGCTTTCCTTGCCATTGCCAGTCTACATTTTATATCTTCTCTACTTCGACCATCATCAGTTATTTTGCTCCCCAAATAGCAAAACTCCTTTACTACTTTAAGTGTCTCATTTCCTAATCTAATTTCCTCAGCATCACCCGATTTAATTCGACTACATTCCAATATTCTCGTTTTGCTTTTGTTGATGTTCGTCTTATATCCTCCCTTCAAGACACCATCCATTCCGTTCAACTGCTCTTCCAAGTCCTTTGCTGTCTCTGACAGAATTGGAATGTCATCGGCGAACCTCAAAGTTTTTATTTCTTCTCCATGGATTTTAATACCTTCTCCGAATTTTTCTTTTGTTTCCTTTACTGCTTGCTCAATATACAGATTGAATAACATCGGGGAGAGGCTACAACCCTGTCTTATTCCCTTCCCAACCACTGCTTCCCTTTCATGTCCCTCGACGCTTATAACTGCCATCTGGTTTCTGTAAAAATTGTAAATAGCCTTTTGCTCCCTGTATTTTATCCCTGCCACCTTTAGAATTTGAAAGCTTTCTCCAAGTCTACAAATGCTAGAAACGTAGGTTTGCCTTTTCTTAATCTTTCTTCTAGGATAAGTCGTAAGGTCAGTATTGCCTCACGTGTTCCAACATTGCTACGGAATCCAAACTGATCTTCCCCGAGGTCGGCTTCTACTAGTTTTTCCATTCGTCTGTAAAGAATTCGTGTTAGTATTTTGCAGCTGTGGATTATTAAACTGATAGTTCGGTAATTTTCACATCTGTCAGCACCTGCTCTCTTTGGGATAGGAATTATTATATTCTTCTTGAAGTCTGAGGGTATTTCGCCTGTGTCATACATCTTGCTCACCAGATGGTAGAGTTTTGTCAGGACTGGCTCTCCCAAGGCCGTCAGTAGTTCTAATGGAATGTTGTCTACTCCCGAGGCCTTGTTTCGACTCAGGTCTTTCAGTGCTCTGTCAAACTCATCACGCAGTATCGTATCTCCCATTTCATCTTCATCTACATCCTCTTCCATTTCCATAATATTGTCCTCAAATACATCGCCCTTGTATAGACCCTCTATATACTCCTTCCACCTTTCTGCTTTCCCTTCTTTGCTTAGAACTGGGTTTCCATCTAAGCTCTTGATGTTCATACAAGTGTTTCTCTTATCTCCAAAGGTCTCTTTAATTTTCCTGTAGGCAGTGTCTATCTTACCCCTAGTTAGATAAGCTTCTACATCCTTACATTTGTCCTCTAGCCATGCCTGCTTAGCCATTTTGCACTTCTTGTCGATCTCATTTTTGAGACGTTTGTATTCCTTTTTGCCTGCATTTTGATATTTTCTCCTTTCATCAATAAAAGTCAATAATAGTAATGAACAAAAAGAGAAAACCTCAAAAAGAGAAAACCTCAGAATCTCATTTCAAATTCCGGTTAGCAATCAGTTTGACTTGTTACCTCAAGTAGGAGAAGAGTCTCGGCCAGGTTTTGAGTGTAGTAAGGTGGAGCAGACTCATAGGAACGACTTTAAGGCTATGTCGGTAGAAAAGTAACTTAGAAAGAAAAAGAGTCCTAGGGAGCAGTCACGGCGAGATGTAGGCCAGTTGCTACAGGAAAAAAAAATTAGGTGTAGAGTACCAGGTTCATGAATTGTGAGACCTAGCACCAAGCTTAGCAAGGTGACAGAAACGTAGGGATCTTGTGCAGAGATTCTGATGCAGAGTATAAGGTACTTACAGTAGTAGTACCAGGAAACAGCCTGGTTTGCAAACTAGAATATAGCATTAAAGGTGACCTGGGGGAAAGAGGAGCAGCAAGAGCACACACTCATGTACGGTTTTTGGAGGTTTTCCAGCGACCTGGTTTGAAACAGGTGTTAGCCGTGCAAAGAGCTGAGCAAATAGCTTTTGACTGAAACAGAGCGTAATATCTGTGCTGTGCTTGTTGCTGCAATGTGTAGATGGGGATATGTTAATCATGGCCTACACCTGAATAGGAGAGGGCAAGAAAGATTGGCTGAGCATCTTGCAAAAAGTGCTGGTCGGGGGGGGGGGGGGGGGGCAAGTGCACAAGACATAATCCCTATGATTACTGGAATCAAAGGGGCACATTTTTTAGGTTACGGTCAGGTTACAGACAGACAGTATTAAAAGAATTTAGAGAAGAGCAGGTCTACAATATATGCAACAGTTTCCAGGAAAATGAAATTAGTTTCATCAGAACATTCGAGGGTTCAAAAACAAAATAGATGATCTTCTTGTATGCCTAGATGATGTGGAAAATTCAGAAGTGATTGATGTTTTGTGCCTCTCTGATTACCACGTTACCAGAGGGATGGAGAAGTGAAATATCAGAGATTGTAGATTTGCTTCAGTTTCGTGTAGAATTAACATAAAAAAGAATGAGTTACAACGTATGTAAAAGTTGGATACAAAGTCAAAACCTAGAAGCATACGCTTGTGAGTTGTTAGTGCAGAATACTTCTTTAATAATTGTAACAGTCTACAGATACCCTCTAGAGACCTTTCAACCATTTGTGAGAAATATAGATGCATTATTGAGCTACCTGTCAAACAAGTTGAAACAGTTAGTAATTTGTGGCGATTTCACTTAGATTTCTTAAAGGATGCGGGTAGGAAAATGAACAAGAATTATTATTGTTTGCCTGCATTCCATTTTTCAATTCGTGTGCGGCAAAATAGTGGGACACTGATTGATCACATTTTTATGGACAGTGCTCAGGCGGTAACAATTAATGTGTACCTAATTACTAATGAATTATCTGATCATGAAGCACAGTTACCATCCAACATTAACAACCATCGGTGGAGATGGACATTTGCGTTCGACTTCCAGGAGGAATCAAAAAAATCAGCGGGGATGGACAGGGACTACGGATAAGTGGTGGCGCTAGGTTGGAGTATGAGTCGACTAAGGAGCGTAGCGAGATAATGCGCACATTTGCGATTGACACTGTGTACGTGAGGCACAGTAGTTAATGCAACTGCCTAGTAAGCAGGAGATACCGGTTTCGAGCCCCAGTCCGGCAAACATTTTCATTCAATGCCACCTGATTCTGCATGAAGTACCGATGCAGCAACTGATGTAGCACATGAAGGGAAGTCGGTAAATAGGGTACAATGCTCCAAATTTTTGGGTGTTCATATTGATGAAAACTTGAATTGGAAGGAGCATATTACTGAGCTTCTCAAACAGTTAATCTCAGCTACTTTTGCTCTTCGTCTAATTTTGGGGTAACTCCTCACTCAAAATGGAAGTAATCGTTTCTTACCATTTATGAAGTGCTTTTATTTGCTAACATAATGAGAGATTTCACGGCCATTGTTTACTGTTGTTAAAACATTCAGGCTGAGTCAATGTTTAATTTACAATAGTTTTAAAATGAGTCTTTATTTTTTGTTGATAGATAGAGTGATTGATATTTTAAGAGAGATTTAATCAACAACCTTTCAGAAACGACTTTCAGGAAATTTTCCTTCCTTATTATTCGCTTACCAGATAATGTTTGGAATTGGAAATTTTCACGCGTTTTTTGCACCGTTCGCTAAAGGAATGAAGGTACCTGTCCATAAAAGCGACAATTCGCTTATGTAGGCATCACGGAAATCATTCATACATATGATATTGGAACGGCTGTTTTTTATTTCTCTAGATTCTATTACCATGTGTAATTCCTGTAGTAAAGACAAACGGTGACACGTAACAGGGTGTTGACTGACTGACGGAGTGCAGCCTCTGCGTCCGAGGAACCGAAATTGTCCATTCCCAGGAGCGTTCGGCTTTGGACTGTAAGTGCCGAGTTCGCTGTTCCCTCGGTGTAATCGACCGAGCGAGGCATCGAGTGGGGAAGGTATTGGACTCGTTTCCCCAGTGACGGCGGTTTAACTCTGGCCGTCCAGACATGGGTTTTCCGTAAATGGGTTAACACGCTTCCCATGAGGATACTTTTGAAAAGGACACTGCCGATTTACTTACGCCTCCTCCGCCTCCAAACCGAGCTTTTGCTCCTCCTACAGTGACTTCATCATTGACCGAACATTGTGTGAAACAGAGGACCGGTGTGCGGGTGTTCTAAAAGGCAGTCGACTCGTTCTGTCCTCGTTCTGTCCTACGCTTCTCGTTTCTATCCTACGCTTATAATCCCACCCTGATGCCTACTACGGGAAAGAAATTGTGCAAGGTGATAACGGAAGCAGAAACATACTTTCCGAGGACAATCCCAGTTTTGGAGAAACGTTGTCAACTAAAGATAGTATCTTCTGGTAAATCATAGCAGATTGCATTGCTCAGTTTGCATTATGTCCTTATCATCGTGCTCTGACACAGAGATATAAAGCGATGGAAATTTAATGAGTCGCAGGGATTTTGTTCCTTACATTTAAGAACAAAGTTTTGTTGGTACAGCTTGCTAGTCCCTCGCACTTGTACCGTCGAAAGAGGCAGTTTCAGTCTATGCTCGCTTGTTTTTGCCATGGGTAACCCTCTCTAAAAATTGAGAACAAAATCAAAATGCACTTCGTAAGACCACTCCGTTGCAGCTGCGCGGCTGAGGATTTTCTCTCGTGCGGCTATGCTGGGCACCCTCGGCAAGGCCATGTTTGTGTGTTCCGCTGCCGCGATAACCTTGAATCTCGTTATGTAATTATTCTTCCACGAGCGTACTGCCGAACATTGATGTTTTTTTTTTTTTTTTTTGTTTGTTTGTTAGAAAATTCTTCTTGAACTCGTTCTATGCTTAACCATTTACACAGATACACGTAGCCCCACGCGGTGAAGGTTTGTTCAGTTTGGCAACAACTCAGTACTATACTATGAGGCACATGCTGCTATCATATTCAGTAGCGTACAAAAAGACTTGGGCCACAGTGTGTTCTCAAATCGCCATTTTCTAGTATTATAAGTCCAAGGAGAAATATTTCACCTTGCAGCGAAAGACTGTGGTGTTAGGTCAAGCTGCAGTAATTTTTTGACGTATTGTCCCGTTAAATTAATGTATTCCTGGCCGGGTTGGAGATTTTTTTTCGCTCATGGACCAGGTGTAGTGTTGTCCTCGTCATCATCTCATCCTCATCAGCGGCACGCAAGTCGCACGATGTGGCATCGACTGAAATAAGACTTGCACTCGGCGGTCGAAATTTCCTGGATGGGGCCTCCCGGCCAACAATGCCGCGCGCTCATTCCATTTTTCAATGTATTAAGTAAGTAGAATCCATTCCAGAATACCGTACTCTCCGTCTTCAAAGTGACCGTCTGAAGCTGTTATTACCGCATCATTGGAAACGCAACGTATTCCACTACAATTTTCTTCAGTTGTAAGATCTGGTCGAAGTCAACCCAGAAAATTGTGTTTCGCGCGCGGCTTTTGCAACACATTGCTGTCCTGCACTGTCCGCTCCACACTGTATTTTAACTGTACTATTTTTAGTCCTGCAGTCAACAGTTACCTCTTAAACACCGTGAAAACCGTAAAGATCTGCAGCGAAATTTTTCCCAGGAATGTCTACCACACCCATTTCGTTGTGAATAAGCTATGTGATTCTTCAAACGCACGTAATTCACGCTGATGTAAAAATACGTCTTCCTAAAGCTTTCTGTGCGTTGCCTTGCCTGCGGTATTTACATACTTCAGATTTTGTTATCTGATGGTAATGATTCATGCTGAGACCTGAAAAGTAGATAACTGGTAAACAAGGAAAAATTGCTACTTTGCATTCTATAATTATGCTCTGCTGAAGTAACGCCGCCATCAGTCCGAAGATTGTTTTGAATACCACAGTGCTTTACTATCCACGGTCCTATTGGAGATGGTATGCCGCTGCCTTCCATCAACTTTTGGACAGACTGACGCAGGGGCCTACAGTTTAACGCGGATTCCGAGCGACGGCGTATGTCTGCATTTTTCACATCAACTTACAACCTATTATTCCTCGAGATTTCTTATTAACTTCGTTACAACGTCATGCTACTGCTGCGAAAAGCTTTGTCCGATGCCAGACGCAAATTATACTGACGGGGGATACCGCAATCTATAGCGATTTCTATTCGTAGCAGCTTACTTCGATAGAAAGCTTTTTATTTCGGGGCGCGTCAACGTACAGGCAACGGTTATTTGCGGCAGCTAAACTTATTTTTTCACTAGAAGTAATGTATTTCTGGAACGTCACTGTGCGACAGTTAATGGTATTGGTCGGAGCGCAAGACACGGTACAATGCACGGAAGACATTAAAAGTATAAACGCAAGTCTCTATTTTGGGCTTGTCATTGCACGGTAACTATTTGCGTCACACGTCGCCAATATTCCGAGAATGCCTCAGCGCGCGGGAAACATTATCGATCAGAATTATAAGGAGCGCATGCATTCGCCTAATTAAACAGATGAGGGCGATGGCATTCACGGGAATCGAGTTGCTTGCTGACCGCAGTAGACAGCATTGTGAAAAGAATTAGGCGCAAAGCAACTTCGAACACGTAAAAAGTAGACGTGTTCAACGTAGAGCATTAAAGAGTTAGCCAACGAAATCGTAATACTGACACTTAATTCGAGTCAACATTAGCGGCACATAAGCATGACAAAAGATTATGATCCTACTCCACTATCGCTGGCCCATTCTGTACTTGGAAATTACCGAACTTCGATTGTTGGAGAACAGTGCTTCTAGCTGCCGCAATGAAATCAAGCCGGTGACACCGAATACGAAATTATATGACGCTCGGTAAGGAACAACCGCATCCAATTCAAGACTCAAAACAACCCAGCTATATCGAACAAATTGTGCTTTCCACCACGCACGAACAATCGCGACGATAAACACTATTGCTGATGTCAGGAAGTGCACATAGTAACTTATCTTCTACTTTACACGATGCACTTACAAAAAATAACGATTCTTAATGTAGAATCTTTACAATGGAAGTCAGTATCAATATTGACTTTTGCGGCTGCGACAGACTGCGATCCAATGCTGTTGTTTTTATTCCCTTGTTACGCAACTATTATGAACCGATGTGATTTTCGCTATTCAGTTGTCAGAAATTGTACATCAGAGGACACAATAAACTTCTGAGAATTAAGGACTTAACTAAGAAATTATCTGGCATTGTCCGATAATCCAAATTTTCTGTTATTCAGTAAAATAAATCAAATACATATAAAGTGAAAAAAATCATTATTTCAAAAATCAAAATATTTGAGGAGTAAAGGAGACCACTCATAGAAAAGCAGATGCGCTGAATCGTCGACAGGCACACAGAAAGAAGAAAGAAAACTTGCCAGCTTTCGGAGTAATCCTTTTTCGGGTACAGCACACGCGCGCTCGCGCGCACACACACACACACACACACACACACACACACAAATGGTTCAAATGGCTCTGAGCACTAGAGCACTATGCGACTTAACTTCTGAGGTCATCAGTCGCCTAGAACTTTGAACTAACTAAAAACTAACCTAAGGACATCACACACATCCATGCCCGAGGCAGGATTCGAACCTGCGACCGTAGCGACACACACACACACACACACACACACACACACACACACAAAGGCGCGCGCGCGCTCGCGTCCTTGCTTCTTTCTTTAAGTGTGCAACTTCTAACGTAAAATTCTTTACAGAGTCAATATAATACATAATACAGCAACTGATTCCAATAATTTTTTTAATCGGGCGCGCCCACCTCTCTCTCTCTCTCTCTCTCTCTCTCTCTCTCTCTGTGTGTGTGTGTGTGTGTGTGTGTGTGTGTGTGTGTGTGTTTTCCCAAGAAGTCACCAACAGCGCTATCTCGTCACATCCTTACCGTCTCTCGACCAAACCCGACATCACTCCCTTACCATTCCCTTAATCACTTGTCATTAGCTACACTTGAAAATTACGGTTTCGACACCAATGTAGGCCGTTTTCGACAATTTGTCACCTCCACTCGTAGTTGCACTAATGGCGTATCTCCCATTGATTTTTTTTTTCCTACGTAGTAAGTCACATACGTACAAGGTTCGGAATTTCGCCACGTGGTGCAGAATTATGCTGACATGATATCCACCCCCCTTACCTGCTTGGTGCATTTTACATAAAGAATGAACTATATGAATATTTGCGTACGATGGATTCCATATTTGTTTAATGCTGAATAAAAGCACGTGCAAAAAGGTATTTCACAGCAATTTCAACTCCGCTGCAAAAAGAACAAACCGATTTTATCAGCCAATTTGTTACTGTGAATAACACGTGAGTTCACTACTTCACGCCAACAACGAAACAGATATAAACGTAGTGAAGCAAAAAGGGTAGCTCTGCACCAAAAACAGGAGAAGACGAATTCCTCTGCCGCGACCAAAGGCCAGGTTGTAGTGGAAACAAATGGGGATTAAGTTGTGAACGGTAAAACGGTAACTGTCAAATACCACATTCAGGACCTGCTTAAATAGAGAAAATCAGGAGCCTAGATTTTAATACAGAGATCGAGGTACATACCGGGGTTGGGAAAAAATAACGGAAAAACCCCGAGAATTGCTTGCTTTCATAAAATGTAGATGCTAGCCGAGGCAGCAGATTGCACTGTAGTATTTAACCGCGAATGGCACCTGTCCATTGTTCTCAACACGTTGCAAATGTGAGTTGTTGTCAGTGTTACGTGTAGTTTTGAGTGCATTATGTCGAAGTTAGGTGAATTCGAACATGGGCAAATTGTCGGTGCTCGTGCGGTGGTTGCTTACGTAACCAAGGGAACCGAAGTGTTTGGTGTTTCAAGAGGCACCGTATCAAAGATTTATTTCACATATAGGGAAAGCGGAAAAGTATCATCCGCTGAGTCACGACGGGGATGAAAGAGTGCGTCGAGTGATGGTGACAGACAGTCATTGAAGAGGTCTGTGACGAAACATAAGAGAACGACGGCTGCAAACCTCACTTCATAAATGCATATCACACTCTTCACCCTGTCGACCCCAAAGACAACACAAAGGGAGCTCCAGAAGACAGGAACTGCAGGGCGGCGAGCTGGAATTCCAAACTCACTCATCTGTAACGCAAATGCCCGTAACAGGAAAACGTGGTGCCGAAGCCATAAAACCTTGCCCACGCAGCAACGGAAGAAAGTTACTTGCAAGGTCGCATGACCGTCAAGGATTACGTGCCCATTTTGGCTAATCAGATACATCCCACGTTACAATGTCTGTTCCCCTGTAGCGAGACCGTGTTCCAAGACGACACGCCCCTATTCACACACCTAGGATCGTCCAAGACTGGTTTGTGAGCACGAGGATGAGTTGTGGCATCTTTCCTGGCCACCAAAGTCACCAGATCTCAATATTATTAAGCCTTTGTGGTCTACTTACGAGAGAAGGGCGCTTGGTTGATATTCAACTCCATTATCGAAGTCTGAACTTGCCACTATTTTGCAATAAGAATGGTATAATATTCTTTTACAAACTCTACAGAACCTGTATTTATCCATTTCGAGACGCCATTTGACAGATCTGTCCAGCACACTAAAGAATTTCTTAACATGCAGTACTATTTTGTGTGCGTGTGCGTGCTTCGTGTGCGAGTGCGCGCTAATGTAAGAAACACTCGTATACTCAGCACGTTGCCATATATTTATAAAAATAGAAAATAAACTGCAATTGTAAACGCAACGTCGCACCAGGTGTATAGTAATTATGATCAGTGGAAGATGCAAACGTCTAACTAAATATTAATTACAGATTTAATAGCGAATAGACAAATGTCCTGTTGATACCCAGTATAGCGTTGAGTTGTTTACATTTATATATATTGATAAGGATGTAGTAAATACGCTTTATATGCACATAACAAAACAGTAGACACGGTGACGAAGGAATGTGCATCTGACTTCGACTATCTACAAGAACATGACACAGAGAGTGAAGGTCTTCGCGTTTGATAAAGAGTTCGGGCGTACCCTTTTGCTTGTGTGGAAACCGCAGCAAGCAAACGGAATAGTAGCTTTGGGATTCTAATGGAATCCAAATGGCATTCTTGAAATGAAGGACAACGTCTGTAGGAGAATGCTTACTTTTCCATTTACCGAACGGTAAGACATAGTGATTATTCTCGAAGTCGGGACCACTACGATCAACTTGCAATGTTGACATCCAGATTTGAGTTTTCCTTACTCATTTTAAAACGAATTTTTTTCCCCTTTTCGCGAAATCAGGGCAGTGCCCTTAATATAACATTGTCCATATCCAAACGTTTGCTCCGTCTCTAATGACCTCAATGTCAACAGGGCGTTAAAGTTCATCTTTCATTCTTCTCTCCTTTTAAAGTTATCCTGCTTTGTTTATTTGACATTTTTTTGTTAACTGTTTAAAAAGCATCAAAAACTACTTCCATCCACGTTTGTAAATTACGAAGTTGAGGCAAATACCTGTATATCGCTACATTAACGAACAGACGTTTTCACGGAAAGTTGTGATTCTTCGTAATTGTTAAGGAGCAAGGTAGTACGTGATACATACACTTTTGCATGCCGCACACTAATTAAGATCTATAAGGACGAACTTCCATAAAAAGTATGTAATCGCAAAGGCGTCAGCATGTGGCGGAACGAAATCTCGATGAATCTCGACTATACACCGTCGCTCGATTGAAGAGCTGTTTCAAGCGGCCTGGACATTTGTGCCACCGCTAATGGTGATTGTTATTCCCACCATTAGTTCACCGCGCTAATACGATTTTTCTCATACAAGGATGTGGTGGTTTGTTTATTGATCCGTTCTCTCTCCAGAAACAAACGGATCCGTTGTCAAGCGCAACATTAAATAGCTTCTCGACAAAGAAGAAGAAAAGGCTCCACCTAGTGGATCTCATCAGCTATTCCTCCACTCGTTCTCTTTGGACGGTGTGATGCTGCATTGTTACTGAAACACGCATCATGGGTCTACATGCGTAAGAACCACATTCTTAAAATACGATTAGCGATTGGCTGAATTATAATTTTGTGTGCGCCCTGTTGGTTTTTATAAGGCTTTAGTTGCCTCATACTGTGAACAAAAGCTGACGAGCTCCTTGATGGCCATAACGTGATTTTCTAAATTCCGTTCAGTTGTGTGACAGCGTTTTCGCAGTTGTGAAGTAACACTTCGGGACGCTCTAACGGCGTTTGCAACCTATTTCTGTCTCGTATAGGGCGTATACTAGCAGTTAGTTTGCACTCAACACGTTCGGTTGAATGCAGTTCGTGAGGCATCATATTACATTCACTCGTATCAAAGTGAACCACACCGAAAAACCAATGATCCTTGGATGTTCAATATCTAGAAAGTGCTTTCTTCACCAACGTAAAGTTATGGCATATGCTTCCCTTTCCTTCTGGTGAACAGTCGATGGTTCTACTTCAAGCTGTTCCGCGTACTACATTATCCCCAGGACCCATTAAGACATCTTTACTAATAAGCTCATTGTGCGGACCGGTGTAGGGCAGTAACAAAAAGCTCAGTGTGGTACAGAGATGGTGTTGGTATCAATTCAATACCGATTTGATGTAACATAGCCAAGAGGCAGATTGACCTGAAGAATTGTTTTATTAGTAGTGGCGTTTAAAAATAATGATAGTGTGTATTTTTTGTTTAAATGGTCAAAGTGGTATCAAGTAAAACCACAATTATTATGAAGTTTCTTTAACTTTTTGTGAGGTACGCAGAATCTACTCCCCCGTTAAGAAATCTGAGGTTGAATTGAACGTGGCCGTTCTACGTTTGAAGATGAACCACATGAAGAACGTCCAAAGTGTACTACCACAGATGAAAACAAAGAGTGTACCGTGTGGTAGTGGACGATCGGCGAATGAAGGTGCACGAAATAGCTGAGGAAATGGGTGTATCAGAAGAAAGAATTCCGGACATTTAACATGAAAACGTAACTACGAGAAAGCTTTGTCAAAGATGGCTCTAAGCACTATGGGATTTAACATCTGAGGTCATCAGTCCCCTAGACTTAGAACTACTTAAACCTAACTAACCTAAGGACATCACACACACCCATGCCCGAGGCAGGATTCGAACCTGCGGCCGTAGCAGCAGCGAGGTTCCGGACTGAAACGCCTAGAACCGCGCGGCCACACCGGCCGGCTGTCAGAGATCGCTCCAGCATTTGTTGCGTGCTGATCAGCCGCGGATGAAGGAGAGGAAGTTTATTTTCTTTTTTTTCTTCAAGAGAAGGTATATTATGGTATAATGTCCCGTCGATGAAGAGATCTTTAGAGGCGGAGCATAAGCCCGGAGTGGAGTAAGGTCCCATCCTGGATTTGGCGTGAGCGATTCAGGTGAAGCAATGAGATTGCTGGCCAGAAATTTCAACCTGAACCACTCCCACCTCCCGAAAGAGAAGATCGTCTTAATCAGTGAGCGACCTCGCTTGTAAGAAGTCGATTTTCAGAGCGTTGCACTTGTCCACAATGGTTCATATTATTGCTAATAGGAACACCGAGATATTTGACGTGCAGTTTTTGGCGCATTCACTCTGTTCACTAGTATGTCAGTTACTGAATAGCACGTTTTCGCACATCTGAGTAAATTTTTCCAATAAAGCGTTAGGGTCAAATAAACTGGTTATTAGTAATAATTTATACTGAACGTCACGGAACGGAAAATCAAAACATTCCACAGTACTTGTCGAACGGAGACGTTCATATAGACCTTCGATAGAACGGAACATCACCGTCAAGGGCGTCAAGGGGTCGTGGGGAGAAAATTTTTGCGTTGAGGATGGTGGACGATATCGTCTGCTAACACGGGAAATTAATAACCTAATTTCACTATGGTCTCTCATAATAATGAATCTTGTTGTTTTGTGTGTATGCATAGCACACATGTTCTTAGTTTCATTGATGTAGCACTCCATTTGCTGTGTAGCCATCATGGTGAATGCTGTGCTACATAAGTAAAGTTAAAAGTGTATGTGCTGATATAAATGTATTATAAAATGTCAAAACATCTTAAGCCATCTAAATTTCTAGTTTTATTTTATTTGTGCTACAGTTTTAACGTTACATCACGCGAGCCCTTCGATAATCGCTTACAGTCCTATCTGGAAGTGATGATCGAAAGGATCGCTATGTTAAGAAGAAGTCTACGGATACCAATAACTGTATGTTGCAATGACTATATGTTGGCACCTTATTTCGATTGTACAAGAGGTGGGATTGTTCCTACACGTCGGTCAAGGAGCCTGAAGATGGCTTAATGCAGCCGGCCTGAGTGGGCCAGCGGTTCTAGGCGCTACAGTGTGGAACCGCGCGACCGCTACGGTCGCAGGTTCGAATCCTGCCTCGGGCATGTATGTGTGTGATGTCGTTAGGTTAGTTAGGTTTAAGTAGTTCTAAGTTCTAGGGGACTGATGACCTCAGAAGTTAAGTCCCATAGTGCTCAGAGCCATTTCATTTGGCTTAATGTAACGGTGAAACTAGTAGCACAACTGTAAATTTAGACTAGAGGACGTGTTTTGATTTGACATTTTATTATTAAACAACTGAGGTCCTGCAACGATTTTACTTAAAGATGGACTAACAGATAAATGTATTACGTCAGCTGGAGATGAGTGAAAGCCCGAAACGCATATTGAGGTATAAAACGTTGATTTTTGATAAGTGTCTAGAAGTAGTTTATTCCAGAGTCAAAGAGCTCAGACAGTTTTTTCATGGATAAATTACTTAATGTTTTTGAGAATGCCTGTAAGGAAAATAAGATGGTGAGACTAGATGGACAAGGATCTTCAGATACTTGGAGCTGAGGACAAAGGATGCGAATGACAGAATGCTGTGGAGGAGGCTGACTGCGGTTTGTTGGGCCAGGAGATTAAGATAGAGTAGTAAAAGTTCGGAAAAACAATTATCTATGTCTGTCACTGTTTTTATTTCATTCCATGACTCGTTTCGAGAATTTACATTCTCACCTTCAGTTGGAACAGTGATAATGATTTGCATATTTGCCAGCTGGATGCAGTCAGTTGTTTATTGTCGTTTGATATTTGTAAAATAGTCGCTTGCTATGGTAATAAGGCACGAAGGTTATAAATTTTAAACTATGGTAGAGTTACTTACAATCTGTTCCACTGCACAGAACAACTGGCTGCATCCAACTATGCAAAAATGTAACACAGTATCATTGTTCCACCTGAAGATGAGAGTGTGAATTCTCCGAACACGTGCTGGGATGAAATAAAATGAGTGGCTGACGCGAATATTTGTTTAATTGCCGGCCGGAGTGGCCGAGCGGTTAAAGGCGCTACAGTCTGGAACCGCACGACCGCTACGGTCGCAGGTTCGAATCCTGCCTCGGGCATGGATGTGTGTGATGTCCTTAGGTTAGTTAGGTTTAAGTAGTTCTAAGTTCTAGGGGACTTACGACCACAGCAGTTGAGTCCCATAGTGCTCAGAGCCATTTGAACCAATTGTTTAATTCGAACTTTTATTGTAGTAAATAGTCGCAGTTCCTTACAACGGCCCAACAGGACGACGTAAGGTTACAGTGAGTAGGTTTTGAGAACGTCGGTACGTGGCCACGCGATGTTTTTATAAACTGGAGCCGTGCAGTGGTTACGTGAGTGAGGGTACGTGACTCCCCACGGCCGTGCTGTGGGAGCCGGATGCACTGGGCACGGCTCGCGGCTGCCAGTGGAGTTCGGTACTCTGGGCGCCAGGTCCGGGATGGTCGCTACTTTCCCCGCGCCAGCGCGGCCCACGCCGCGCCGCGATATCTCCCGCCTGTCCCCGGAAGCTCTCGCCCAGCCCTGCCTCACCGTTGAACCAGGCTTCCCCCATTGTATGCGCCGCAGGCGCCCCGCCCTGTTCGTACGTGCTTACAAACAGTCATTTGTGTGCAACGCGTCGGCAAGGTCTGGGCCGTAATCTTCGCATTTTATGGTAGGCAGCAGTCTCTGTCCTTGAAGCGATTATGCTTCCACGTGTTTAGCTATCCGTGTCTTTTTGTTGTTGTTGTGGTCTTCAGTCCTGAGACTGGTTTGATGCAGCTCTCCATGCTACTCTATCCTCTGCAAGCTTCTTCATCTCCCAGTACCTACTGCAACCTACATCCTTCTGAATCTGCTTAGTGTATTCATCTCTTGGTCTCCCCCCTACGATTTTTACCCTCCACGCTGCCCTCCAATACTAAATTGGTGATCCCTTGATGCCTCAGAACATGTCCAACCAACCGATCCCTTCTTCTGGTCAAGTTGTGCCACAAACTTCTCTTCTCCCCAATCCTATTCAACACCTCCTCATTAGTTATGTGATCTACCCATCTAATCTTCAGCACTCTTCTGTAGCACCACATTTCGAAAGCTTCTATTCTCTTCTTGTCTAAACTATTTAGCGTCCATGTTTCACTTCCATACATGGCTACACTCCATACAAATACTTTCAGAAACGACTTCCTAACACTTAAATCAATACTCGATGTTAACAAATTTCTCTTCTTCAGAAACGCTTTCCTTCCCATTGCCAGTCTACATTTTATATCCTCTCTACTTCGACCATCATCAGTTATTTTGCTCCCCAAATAGCAAAACTCCTTTACTACTTTAAGTGTCTCATTTCCTAATCTAATTCCTTCAGCATCACCCGACTTAATTCGACTACATTCCATTATCCTCGTTTTGCTTTTGTTGATGATCATCTTGTATCCTCCTTTCAAGACACTGTCCATTCCATTCAACTGCTCTTCCAAGTCCTTTGCTGTCTCTGACAGAATTACAATGTCATCGGCGAACCTGAAAGTTTTTATTTCTTCTCCATGGATTTTAATACCTACTCCGAATTTTTCTTTTGTTTCCGTTACTACTTGCTCAATATGCAGATTGAATAACATCAGGGAGAGGTTACAACCCTGTCTTATTCCCTTCCCAACCACTGCTTCCCTTTCATGTCCCTCGACTCTTATAACTGCCATCTGGTTTCTGTACAAATTGTAAATAGCCTTTCGCTCCCTGTATTTTACCCTGCCACCTTTAGAATTTGAAAGAGAGTGTTCCAGTCAGCATTGTCAAAAGCTTTCTCTAAGCCTACAAATGCTAGAAACGTACGTTTGCCATTTCTTAATCTTTCTTCTAAGATACGTCGTAAGGTGAGTATTGCCTCACGTGTTCCAGTATTTCTACGGAATCCAAACTGATCTTCCTCGAGATCGGCTTCTACTAGTTTTTCCATTCGTCTGTAAAGAATACGTGTTAGTGTCTTTGTATATAACGTTAAATATTGTAACAAATAAACTGAAGTGACAAAAGTCATGCGATACCTCTTAATATCTTGTCCGACCTCCAGCCCAGCGAAGTGGAGCTCCTCGACGGGGGTGAGGGCTCAACAAGTCGTTCGAAGTTCCCTGCAGAAATATGACCCATTCTGCCTCTATAGCTGCCCATAATTGGGAAAGAGTTGCTGGTGCAGGATTTTGTACACGAACTGACCTGTCGATTATGTCCCATAAATGTTCGATGGACTTAATGTCGGGCGATCTGGGTGGCCAAATAATTCGCTCGAATTGTCCAGATTGTTCGTCGAACGAGTGGCGAACAAATGTGGTCCTGGGACATAGACGCATTGTCATCCACAAAAAATTCATTAATAAATGAAAAGCACGAGTTTGCTTTTGTCCTACAATATTACTTTTATTGTTAACCGGTTTTCGGCTTACAAGGCCATCTTCAGACATTTACTGAGTATTATCACCAAAGAAGTTAAATATTAGCAGACAACATTGGAAGAGAAGTAACACATCTAGACTGGAGTAGAAACATACAGTAAGTAACATCTTTGCAATGAAATAGTTAAAACTGAACAGTACATAAACAACAATGGAATTGACAGGAAAACATTTAGCACAAAATAGGAATAGCATGCCTACATAAGTGTCTATTAATAAACAAAACTAATAAAATAAAGTAAAATTAGTACTAGACAAGGCTGCATCAGGAGGTATGAAACATGGAGAGTGATACACAACCAATTAAAGGAAGAGACAGTTGTCATTGTAAATACAGAATACATAAGGAACTTAAGCAATATCAATAAGATAAACAGAAATTAATAAATGCAGAAAAATGGTGGTGTTTGAGGGAACCTACAGTTTGAGAGTGTTGTGGTACTGCATTTTAACATTAACATTATACTCCAAGCAGTGGCTGTGTACCAGTTCTCATTAAATAAATGAGCAAAGTAAAATATGAACAGTATTTGATGAGACAACTACAAGGGATGTTAAACATGGACAGTAATACAAGTACAAGTTAAAAGAAAGCCTTAACTATTGAAACTACAGTCTATGTGGAATACAAAGACAACTTCAACAAATAAAACAACTTAATGAATACAGAAAAATGGGAATATGTAGGAAGAGAGAGTGTGGGAAGTAATGAACAACAAAGATGATTATATGAAGTTTAAGAGAGGGGAAGTGTTGAGTTGGGTCTGGTCATTTAGGATGAGATCTGGACTGTGAGCAAGATGTTTGTTAATTTCCAGGGCTTCTAGCAGGTTGAGTTTTTGGCCTTTGTTTGCTAAGTGAAGTACATGGGACACTGGCTGGTAGTTGTGATCCTCACTCAGTACATGCTCAGCAAATGCAGAGTCTGAATTCTGCAACCTCCAGCTGCGTTCATATTTAGCCAGCCTAGTTGATATGTCTCTGTCTGACTGACCAATGTAAAATTTGTCACAATCAGAACAAGTGATTTTGTATACCCCACTGTTGGCTAATAACTGGATCTTGTTTTGCTACTAAAAACACACTGGGCTGTCGTGTTCCTGACATAGTAGGAAAGCCTATACTTGCAGGATTTCAGTGCTTTGGCTACAATCTGTGATATCTCACCTAGAAATGGTAGTGTATACCATTTCTTCCAGACAGTGGATGGGGAAGCAGGTGGGGCATAGAGGAGGGGTATAATTTTCCGATTTTGTTTCCTGTGCAAGATGTGGTCAATAAGAACTGGATTGTAGCCATTGGCCTTGGCAATAAATTTTATTGTATCTAACTCTGCTTTAAAATCATCTCTGGACATGGGGATAGATAATGGACGGTGTACCATTGAGTGGAAAACTGCATGTTTGTGAGCTATAGGGTGTTGTGAGCAAGAAGGTATTACTGTGTCTATAGTTGTTGTTTTTCTGTAAATTTTGAAACAATGTGTGTGTGTACTGATGTCAATGGTGAGATCTAAGAAGTATATGGATTTGTTGCCAATTTCCATAGTGAACTGGATATTTTTATGTTGACTGTTTAGGTTTTTCAAGAATGTGTTGAGTTGTCTTGTAGAACCCGTCCACATACATAGGACATCATCTTCATATCTAAACCAGTATTTGATGTTTGTACTCAGAGGCTCTGTTTTTAGAAAATTTTGTTCAAAATGGTCCATAAATATTTCAGCCAACAGTGGACTAAGAGGGGAATCCATAGCTAAGCCATCTTATTGTTCATAAAGAGTCCCTTGGAACTAGAAATAGTTCTGTGTGAGGCATGTCTGTGTGGCCAGTCTCAAGTCATTCAATTCCACAGGATTTACATTAGACTTATGCATCACCTCTGTCAGAATATCAATGCATTCTACTACTGGTATGTTAGAAAACAAGCTGTTGACATCAAAGGATACTAATTTATCACTGTGTGAGACAGATATACCTTTTAAATTGTTTACTAGGTCCACAGAGTTTGAAATACCATGCGTTGGTTCATACCATGCGTTGGTTTGAATGTAGTCTCGCTCTTAATTAGGACATCCAGTTTACTGGCTAGTTTGTAAGATGGAGCAGTGAATGATGATACAACTGAACGAATAGCAACATCTTGTTTATGCAGTTTAGGAAGCCCGTACATTCTAGGAGTAATACAAACTGGTGCTTTTCATTTATTATAATGTTGTTCTACCAAGAACCGACGGAAGATTCTGTTAATATGAAAAAAAATTCATTGTTGATTGGGAACATGAAATCCCTGAATGTCTGCGAATGGTCTGTAAGTATCCGAACGTAACTATGTCCAGTCAATAATCGGTTCAGTTGGACCATAGGACCCAGTTCATTCCATGTAAACACAGCCCACACCATTGTGGAGCTGTCACCAGCTTGCACAGGGCCTTGTTGACAACCTGGGTCAGTGGCTTCGTGGCGTCTGCGCCACACTCGATCCCCAGCATCAGCTCTTACCAACTGAAATCGGGACTCATGCTACCAGGCGTCGGTTTTCCAGTCGTCTAGGGCCCAATCGATATGATCACTAGCGCAGGAGAGGCGCTGCAGACGCTGTTAACAAAGAGACTAGTGTCGGTCGTCTGCTGCCACAGCCCATGAACGCCAGACTCCCCCGCAAAGTTGTAATGGATACGTTAGACCTATGTCTTACATTGAATTGTGCGGTTATTTCATGCAGTGTTGCTTGTCGGTTAGAACTGACAGCTCTATACGCAAACTCCGCTGCTCTCGGACGTTAACTGTAGACCATCGTCCATTGCGCTATCCGCAGTGAAAGATAATGCCTAAAATTTTGTTTTCTCAGCACACTCTTCACGCAGTGGATTTCGGAATACTGAATTCCCTAACTATTTCCGAAATGAAATGTCCCGTGTGTCTAGCTTGAACTACCACTTCGCGTTCAGAGTCTGTTAATTCCCGTCGTACGGCCATAATCAAGTTGGAAAACTTTTACATCAAACACCTGAGTGCAAGCGATGGCTCCCCCAGTGCACTGCCCTTTTATACCTTGTGTACGCACTACTGTCGCCATCTGTATATATGCACATATCACTATCCCATGACTTTGTCACCTCACTAGGCATCTACATTCTCTGATAAGAAGTATCCCAATGCCTATTAGTGGACATTAATATGGGGTGAGTTCACCTTCGCCTATATGACGGCATGAACTGTAAAAATAAAAAAGTTTGTGAAATCTTATGGAACTTTACTGCTAAGGTCATCAGTCCCTAAGCTTACACACTGTTTAACCTAAATTATTCTAAGGACAAACACACACAGCCATTCCTGAGGGAGGATTCGAACCTCCGTCGGGACCAGCCGCATGAACTGTGCTGGAGAAACTTTCAGTGAGCTGACCGAATGTCTATGGAGGAATGACGGTCTACTTTTCCTCAAGAATCGAAACCAGAGAAGGTAGTGCTGTTGGACGCTGGGATCTGGAGCGAAATCGACTTTCTAACGCGTCCCTAAGGCGTTCCATGGGGTTCTCTTCGGTACTCTGAGCACGCCAGTCCATTTCAGGAATGTTATTATTCACAAACCGTCGTATCCCACGTACTACTTTATGACAGTGTGCACTATCAAGCTGATCTAATTACTCATCGTCTCCGAACTGTTCCTCTAGTGTTTACACTACACAATACTGTAAAAGGTGTTCATATCCTTCTGCTTTCAACTTTTTAGTAAACGAAATAAAGGGACCACTACCCAATCACAACTAACACCCTCTTACCGTTACACCACCTCCTAAGTGCTGTAGTATTGGCACTACGCATGATGGCAGGTAACGTTTTCCAGGCATTCGCCAAATTCGAACCCTTCCATCGGATTCCTACAGGGTATCGTATTATTCATCACTCCAAATTACTCGTTTCAAAGTGGCGCCACTCTTTACACCATACACCACCTCGAGCGTCGTTTAGCATAAGAAATATGCGGCGTAAGTGGAGGTGCTCGGCCATTGTAACCCACTCTTTTTAACTCGCTAGCCACAGTCATCCTGCTAGCTGGATTGCTGGTAGCACTTTGGAACTCTCGAGTGATTCCTTTCTCTGGTGTCCTGCGATTTTTCGGACCGGACTGCGCCAGTGCTCCATGGTCACTGCTCTCAATACATGAGGTATGCCTGGTCTTCGTTTATCTATGGTTGTTCGCGTTTCCGCCTCACGATCTCACCATCAGCAGTCAATTTGGGCAGCTTCAGGGTTGAAATATCCTTGATGAATTTGTTACCCAGGTGACATCCAATGACTAGTCAACGTTCGAAGTCAATGATCGACCCACTCTGCTGTTGCTGCTCCTCCACTCACAACACAATACTCTTCGCTTCCTTTCATACTGACGGGTCCGTCTCACTTCACAATTAGTGGTCAATTCCGTAATACATAGGGGTATCCGTATGCTCTTCATCAGATAGTGTATACCCCACAACACGTCTCAGTTTCTTTTCATGCTCCAGCTGTGCTGTGCGGAAAGAACAATTGTTGGTAGGCCTCCCTGTGAGCTCGAATCTCGTTAATTATTCCTTCAGTCTTTCCACGAAATATACGTAGGAGGAAGCAATGTACTGCCTGACTCTTCTGGAAACGTACGCTCCCGGAATGTCAACAGTAGACCGTACCGTGGCACGCAGCTCTCTTGTTGCATCTGACACAGTTTTCCTCCTTCGGTCGTGTCTGGTAAGGGTCCAAGCGTACGAACAATGCTCAAGAAGAGGGCGAATGAAATTTCTGTAAGCTATACTATTTCAGAATGTTACCAACAAATCTCAGCCTGGTATCTGTCTGTCTGATTTATTCCCAGACGTGTAATGTAGGCGACTTGTACAGTAGCGAAGATAAAAAAATGCTCACAGCAGTTAAGATATACACTTTCTAGCCCATGTTTACTGAACGTTTTGTTCTTGTTTTGTTCCATACTACCTTCTCTCAAAATATGGGAAGGTTAGAGCTTCCAATAGAAGAGATATATTTCACAGAATCGGAGATGAAGAAGTGTTAATAGCTCTTAATTGCGTTTTAGAGCCCATGTTTACTTGACTTTCTTGCTTTTAATGGTTGTTCCTGCCCTAGCCCTCCTCTTGGGACACAGTGTATACACCACTATCGTCCGCAAACAGCCTCGCGGATCTGCTGACGTACGCAAGATTAGTGGTCCTGTAACACTCCTATGAAGTACACCCGAAGTTAAGTTTCACATTCTAAGACTTCTCTCCGTTAAGAACGATATAATGTGTCCTTTCTTGCTGGTCTCATATTCCGTACTCTCAGTAGGAGCAACATGCGTGTTTGCACACGAGCGGTCATAGCGTGACGTCACACGAAACAGGCACACACTGGATTCTGCAGTTTTGATGTGACAGCGTCCTGCTGCTTCGGTAACAGTCCGAAAACATACGTCGTTTAATATACTGGCATCTTGCAACTTTTTTTTATTTTTTAGTATGCTTTGTATATAACGCCATAGGCAACGAGGAGGACTGTTATTAGTAATTTTTCAGTTATTTACTGTCCACGAGAAATGTTCAAGTCATCAAAAGTTCAATAGTGATAAAAATCAATGTGAGGTGTAGCCGTAAGAAATTATGGGTAATATGTCCCTAGTAAGCTCTACAGAAAATTTATTATCATACCCAGAACGTGTGTATCTGTTTTTCTGTGATGGGGTGGATCTCATAATAGTCAGGAGGTTGTTAATCGGAGTGGAGAAAAGAGAAATTAATCTTGCAACTTGACTAAAATATGTAACCAGTTCATATGGCACATCCTGAGGCTATAGGAAATTGTCAATTTGGTAGTGGAGGGAAGTGTAGGGGGGTAAAAATTCCAGGTTTGACTACTGTAAATTGCAGGTTTGACTACATTAAGCAGGTTCAGATGGTTGTGAGTTGCATGTTAGATGCTTACACAGAATAGGTTAGTATTGAGAACCGCATTACAGTAGTGTTTGAACTGAGCCACAACAACTATAACAATGGTATTTTTACTAAATTTTAGCCTTTCCTTTTGGTCACAGCTCGTGATTTTTATTTCAGTACACGATATATTACGTGCCTTGGAGGGAGGAGGCTTCATCGGTCTATCAAAGTAGTCTCCCAATAATGCGATGCACTTGTCCCAGCGTTTCTGCCAGTCTTCAAATACATGCAGGAAACCATTTTTTGAGAGGTCCTTCAAAATCGCCTCCGCAGCCTTCACCACTGCTTTTGAAGATTGGTAATGCCTCTCACGAAGGCGTTTCTTCATGTTAGGGAATAGAAAAAAGTTACATGGGGCTAAAACCAGACTATAGGAAGAGTGAGGGATGCACTTCACGTTGACTTTTGCAAGATATTCAGCAACAACATTGTCGATATGCGGCCGCGCATTATCATGGTGCAGCATTTAGCCTGCTTAATGGAAACACTTGCAGTGTTTTCAGGACATCCCTGTAGTATTGCCCAGCTACTGATGTGTATGCAGGTACAACATGCTGATAAAACATTCCATGAATATCAAAGAATGAGATGACCATAACTTTCCCAGCAGAAACAACCACTTTTGTTTTTTGGGGGGTTGGCGATGAAGGATTTTCCATACTGATCTTTGCTGTTTGCTCTCAGGATCAAAACGATGTAGCCATGTTTCATCAGCAGTGATTACATTTGAAAGAAATTCCGGATCTTCCTCTAACGTCAACTTTAACTGTTAACTGCATGCAGACCTGCACGCGGATGTCCTTTTGTTCGGGAATTAACAGTCCTCGAACCCATCGCGCATAAACACGTGTCATGTGTAATTCTCCTGTCATCAACATGCGGGTGACACACAATGAAATGTTCAGTATTTCAGAAATTGATCTGAAGGTAATTCGTCGATCGTCTCTCACAATGACAGCAGCAGTGTTGATGTTTTCTTCCGTAAGAGCAGTAACTGGAGCACCGGGTCCACCTTCCTTTGAAATTGATTGTCTCCTTTCTTTAAACATTTTAAACCACCTTCAAGCTGTGCTGTAGGGAAGAACAAACTCTCCATAGGCATCCTGTAACATTGTATGGACCTCAGCTGAAGATTTGTTGAGACGAAAGCAAATTTCAAAGCCGAATGTTGTTCCTCGCGTGTTACCTCCATTGCAGCGGTAGGCGACACTGAACATGTCTGACCTTGCCTGCCTCTCACAGACGGGAACGAGGAGTCCCAACAATGAAACTACTGCGGCGTGTTTGTTGCACGTTAAGCTAACAGAATATCATAAGATTATATTTTAGCGCGAAAAATTATGACCGTAAAAAAAAAGATGATCATTCTTCATTGAACAGCCCTCGTAGATTACTGTGTCACAAGGTGGTATAATGTGTCTACAATTTTTATAGAACTGAGGCAAAAACCGAAAAATTATTTACTGTTTCCAGTAGTGGTTAAATGGTTTTTAAGCACGTTAAGAGTAGACAGCACGTTTCTAAGTTACGCGCTAAAATATTCAGTATTGCATTGATACTCGCACAAGTTAGTTTAGTATTCGCTATGTTGTTAACTTTCCTAGTAGACACTCCGAGCGCGACATGTGGAAACAGTGAAAACGGAAGGATTTAAATTAAGATGTCGCCGTTTCTCACACCTTCAGGTCATTAGGATACATGCACTGATCGGAGAAGGAAATCCTCTCTGTCCCGTTAGAGGCGTTAAGCGATATAGGGAACCCACGGAAAATCTACATCTGGATGTCCGGAAGTAGATTTGAACTGCAGTCCTCCCTAATACTAATCCAGTGACTTAAACAAAGTGCCGTTCCACTCAATGGAAACAAAATAAAACGAGTCGGTGGACTCGGACTTGACAAAATAGTCAGCCTTAATGAGATTCCCGAGTATCGCACGCGCAGTCAGTGCCTTACTGACAGTTCATTCCCATATGAGGGATCTCAGAAGGCTTTAAACATAAGATGGGAAAGGAATTGTACAGTCCATTTGTTTATCTCGTGCTTCTCTTTCTTCTTTCTGTTTTTGTCTAATTATGTAGTTTTCTTCCAGTAGAAAGGGCTTTTTTTTAACCACCTTTAAAGGGTAACAATCATTCGCTTTTTACCTCGTCACTTCTTTAGTGTGTACAAAACACTAAAAAAGGAAATCGTAGACATAAGACCAAAATCATCTTTCCTGCCACCACGTATTCGATGAATATCAAAATCAGATGAGGTTTTTTCCTATTTTCGAACCGCAGATGGTGTCGATATCACTATTTTAAAATGTACAGTATCACGTAACCTTACTTCCAATTAATATTGTGCGATATTGCAGTGCCAGTGTAATTCTGAATTACTATGCATGCTTGTACGGGAATATACGTAATGGATGTACGAGTACAAGATGTAGGCACTTGGCTGACGACGTATGAAAGTTTGGGCCTTTGGCGTGAATTGTGCTCGGATAGCTAAATGGTTAGGCGACAGCTCGCGGGAAATACGGGTTCGAGTCTCGGACAGGCACAAATTTCCATTGTCATCATTCCGTTGTACAGCTGATGGCCGTTCATATTCGGAATTGCGAATACGTTTAATATAATTAATATCGTGGTTAGTTCCTTGTCTTCTTCCTTACAGGATCAAAGCATCTTGTCCCTTCCGGCATCAAGCAATATCCCGATTATTGGCTACACTACGGTTTCTGATCTCTCGTCCCGACTACCTGGTGTTGCAGTATCTGCTCAGGGTATCTCAGGTCCCACACTAATCAATGTGATGTGCCCCATTTTCTCTGTACGTAGGTATTTTCTCGTTTATGTAAGAGGCATTTCGTTCCCGTCGAATGTTTCCGTTTCTGCATGATCCAATCCGGACAACCTTAAAGTATATGTGAGTCTGTACATCAACATGAAGATTAAAAATGACTGAACTCAGGAATGAGACGGGATTGTAGTTTGTCACCAATATTACTTAACAACTGTTCGGATCATAAAGTAAGAGAGCAGAGAAACTATATTCCTCCAAGGAATGATGACGGTATCCAGCCATCTTCAAAGCATTCCACACAAATTGTCTGTCAGCCGTGTCAGAAGGTATTCCATACATACAAAGGCGACTCTTTTTTGTACACATCAAAGCAGCGCAATTCTTCCGTTTGAATTCCTTGTGTTTCGGCGTTATTTGCGCAGTAGTAAACACTTGTGGTAATTGTTTATCCAGACTCTGAGGTAACACACTTTATCAACTTTGCACACAATTATTTGTCTTTTACCTGTCCCTTTTTTTGTGGAAGATCTCTATGTCAAATTATTGTATGCATCCCTGGGTATAGAAGTACAAGCATAATGCATCTGATTCAGTTGAGATAATAAGTGTTCGTTTGAACGCGACGGGGCTGTAGAGACTTCCAAGTAGTGCGCTCAGATGTATTTTATTAGAGCGGAAACGTCAGGAGTGCTCTGACACCAATTATTGCTCTGGTAGTCTCAATTACGAACTAATCTTCAGATATCTCAGCAGCTGCGGCAGAGTAGTTGTGCTGTCGTTCAGATACAGGGGTCGGCGTCGGAGGGGTTTGCATAATGTGTAAGGAGACTGGTTTTGTAGCGCGTCGAATGGCGATACGTAACTGGCACTGGGATGGCCGTGTTTGGGTCTGTTGAACAGTGTTTATCTCTCTGTGCTCGTGGCAACAGTTCCATTTGGCGTAGTTTGTGGGATTAACTGCACCTGTTTTTTTTTTTCTACTTTTCGCTTAAAATCTTTAGTTTTGGTGCGACAGCATGCCGTGACAACACTGTCGAGCCATCATTTCTCTGTGTCACCCTGATAATACCTATCTTAACAGGCGTATTTAATTTTCCTCCCGTGAATGTTATTTGACTATTATCAGTCCGGTTTTCGTACATACAGTAGCACAGTTAACTGATGACCTGAAATTGGCCGTGGACAACCGTGAGGTCACAGTATTGGCACAAATAGACTTCATCAAAGTTATTGGCAGTATTAACTTTGACATACTGTTCAGAAAAATGCGACAGCTACATTTCACAGATAGTGCAGTGATGTGTTTTGAAAGGTACTTGGAAAATAGACAGCAAAGTTTTGTCTGTGGAATGAAAAACCGTCCAGGAAACATGCTGTCTTGGAATGCCATAAGGATCATTCTTAGGCCCATTTTTGTTTTCTGTGTATGTCAATATTTCATTTGTTCCGTCGTCCTTTAAATGTCATTTCTATGCCAAAGACCTCAAGTATTATTTAAATGCCAGACCCGAAGATATAAATACTGCTATTTTCCAGATGAATGGTGATATGTCTTCAGTTTCGTTGGTGAAAAACCTGGAGCTTAAACTAAATGCAAAAAAAAGTCACGAATAACATTAGTCTTCAATCAGAAATTAGTAAGGTCAGATTCCTGCGATCGTTTGCATCCCATTCAACTTCGTGGTATCCCAATACCGTATAAGAAGGCAGTGAAGAACGTGGGTGTAACTTTGAACGTGCATTTAAATTGGGCAGAGAGTAGTGTAGCCATGTGCTGGAATTTTTTACGCTTGCCTCTACACCCTGAAAAAGCTTGGAAAAATATTTCCACAAGATGTGAAACGCATGTTTCTGCAATCAGTCGTTGTACGAACCTCCAGTATTGTGATATAATATAGCACGGCACGAGTAGTAGAAACACAAGACTGTTAGAGCTAACCATGAATTTTTGTTTGTATTTCATTTTCAACATTCTTCATTGTGACCATGTCAGCGCTTCATACACCCAGTTGGGTGGTTGCGGCCGGACAAGTTACGGACTACCGGCGTCTCAGTGCGCAAGCATCCCACCAGTTCGCTTCAGAGATTAAAAAACACCCTTCATGCTAACGTAATATGAACACAAGGTCTCACATGTCTACTGCCCTAGTAGTAACCATTCATAAAACAGAAGTATTTGCTATCTGTTTCTGGAACAAGCTGCTCTGAACTCTTTGAGCTATTCAATGTCCTGCTATTTTTAAGAAAAAGTTGAAGCACTTCCTTGTGTCATCCATAGCGTTTCCCAAAATAAACTTACATGGCGAACTTTTCCTCTGTCAAATAGTAAAGTCAATCGTCCTATCTTCCCCCAGTTACGCTCCTTTCTCTAAAAGACACTCTGCCTTCTCTTACATTCTTTAACTGTGTGTTTTTACATTCCTCCTTCTCTCCCACCCCCAGCACTTTCTCCGCACCCATTGCTGCTTGAATTCATAATCAGAAAACCTACCTTACCTTAATCTCTAATTATTGTTGTATTTATCACGTACGAATATAAATCGAATTTTTATGTGCACGTTTGTAACTTTTATGTGCTATGCAATGTAAAATGTAAAATATGTAGAATGCCTGATTAGATGTTAGAGAGCACCTGACAGTCCTACTCTTGCCACATTGAATAAATAAATAATGCACTTATATTCAAAACAACAACCCACTGCTTCATATTTCAAAGAACCTGAAGTGTATAAGAAGGTTTAGCCGGGTTGAATCCTCTCTAAAGTATTTGGGATAAAATGGTACGCCTATTGCTGTCAGATGAATTTTTCTTAAAACCCAGTATCAGCCATTGACAAAAGTTCACCGAAGAATGAAAATAACATTGGCCTTCTGACTAGAACTCGAACGGAAAACCTGAATCCTCTCCTTTCGCTGCATCCATTCTGCGAGCAACGCCTGTGCTGCAATTAACCAATTAACCAATGGTGCGAAAAGTGGCAATTGACCCTAAATAACGAAAGGTGTGAGGTCATCCACATGAGTGCTAAAAGGAATTCGCTAAACTTCGGTTACACGATAAATCAGTCTAATCTAAAAGCAAAACGAGGATAATGGAATGTAGTCGAATTAAGTCGGGTGATGCTGAGGGAATTAGATTAGAAAATGAGACACTTAAAGAAGTAAAGGAGTTTTGCTATTTGGGGAGCAAAATAACAGATGATGGTCGAAGTAGAGAGGATATAAAATGTAGACTGGCAATGGCAAGGAAAGCGTTTCTGAAGAAGAGAAATTTGTTAACATCGAGTATAGATTTAAGTGTCAGGAAGTAGTTTCTGAAAGTATTTGTATGGAATGTAGCCATGTATGGAAGTGAAACATGGACGATAAATAGTTTGGACAAGAAGAGAATAGAAGCTTTCGAAATGTGGTGCTACAGAAGAATACTGAAGATTAGATGGGTAGATCACGTAACTAATGAGGAGGTATTGAATAGAATTGGGGAGGAGTTCGTGGCACAACTTGATTAAAAGAAGGGATCGGTTGGTAGGACATGTTCTGAGGCATCATGGGATCACCCATTTAGTACTGGAGGGCAGCGTGGAGGGTAAAAATCGTAGAGGGAGACCAAGAGATGAATACACTAAGCAGATTCAGAAGGATGTAGGTTGCAGTAGGTACTGGGAGATGAAGCAGCTTGCACAGGATAAAGCAGGAGAGCTGCATCAAACCAGTCTCAGGACTGAAGACCACAACAACAACAAATCTAGAAGCGGTAAATGCAACTAAATACCTAGGTATTACAATTACGCACAACTTAAAAGGAACACTTAGAAAATGTTGTGGGGAAGGCTAACCAAAGATTTTATTGGCAGGACACTTAGAAAATGTAACAGTCCTACTAAGGAGACTGCTTACACTACGCTTGTCCGTCCTCTTTTTAGAATAATGCTGCGCGGTGTGGGGTCCTTACCAGATAGGACTGACGGATACCAGATAGGACTGACGGAGTACATCGAAAAAGTTCAAAGAAAGGCAGCACGTTTTGTATTATCGCGAAATATGGGAGAGAGTGTCACAGAAAAGATACAGCATTTGGGCTGGAAATCATTAAACGAAAGACTTTTTTCGTTGCGACGGAATCTTCTCACGAAATTCCAATCACCAACTGTCTCCTCCGAATGCGAAAATATTTTGTTGACACCGACGTACATAGGGAGGGACGACCACCACGATAAAATAAGGGGAATCGGAACTCGTACGGAAAGATATAGGTGTTCATTCTTTCCGCGCGCTGTACGAGATTGGAATAATAGAGAATTGTGAAGGTGGTTCGATGAACCATCTGCCAGGCACTTGAATGTAATTTGCAGAGTATCCACGTAGATGTAGATGTCTCCACGATATCATTTCGTCCAGAAATGGTACTGCAGCAACGTATGTGGGAGTGGGATCTAGGAGAGAGGTGCTGATAGACCTAAAGCTGTGAGGACAGATGGTTAGTCATATCTGGACAGTTCAGTCCGTAAGAGCACTGCCTGTGATAGGCAAGGGTTCGGACTAAATGGTCAGTACTACACACACTTTTAATGTTATTATTATAAATAGGCCTCCGGTATGTTCTGCCAGTCGTAAAAGGCGACGAAAAGAACAAACCACTAATAGGGGTAACCCACCTTTTAGTGTGATTAGTTGGTTCAGGACAGAACTAAAGAAGCTTCGGACAAGCGCCGTCATGGTCGGGGACGACGCTTGAACCCTATGCCCGCCCACAATGGTAATGACACTGCTAGCCAACTGTAAAATGATTTAAATCCAAATAGAGGTGTTTTGCAGGATATGCTTCCTGCAACCAGCCTAGAAGGAAAACAAAGACAGAGGATGAGATGGTCAGATGAAGTTAATCGACACCTCATGTTCTGTTATTACCAAGCAACAAACCTAGGGACCAACACAACTGGATACAGATCACAAGTATACACAACATTTATTACCAGATACCCAGAATTAAAATTTTTAACAGAACAACGACTAACTGATCAGATCCGTGTAATAATCGAAAATAACAGGATACCCCAGTCAGAATTAGAAAACATCAAACAACAAATACAACAAATACTGGAACAAAATAATGTGCAATCAGAAGAAGAAGAAAATACAGTAATGGACTCAAACATCCCAGAGCAAACAAACAAAGAACAACATGCATCAATTAAACAGTCAGAGGAAAACGAAATCTTAAGACAGCCACCAGAACAAGCACAAATAGAACACGAAGTGACACACACATTAGTTATAGAAGAAAAATTTCAGCTGACATATATAGAATGCAAAGACACAAATACAGACATTAGACCATTCTTGAATAGACCGCCAAATAACCCACAAGTCGAAACAACAATAAAAACTATCAACATAATCATACACAACAAAATAAATGAAAACACAACTATGGAAGAGTTACAACTACTGGTTTCTATAGGAGCAGTCACTACACTTCATATACACACTAGGCAGAGATCAGAACCAACCAACACACAGAAGAAACCCACAAAACCAGCATAGCAACACAGGCTACAGATCAGAATAGAAAAACTGAGGAAAGACATCGGACAGCTAACACAATTTATAAGAAATGAAATGTCAGAGAAAAAAAGAAAAAGGTTAGGTAAAATCTCTCAACAAGAAGCGATAGAGCAATTAGATGAAAAGAAGCAGAAATTACAAGCATTGGCCAAACGACTTAGAAGATACAAAAAAGTGAAAATAGAAGGAAACAAAACCAAACATTCAACACAAACCAAAAGAAATTTTCCAGACAATAGATAACACACACATTAAAATAGACAATCTACCAAACATAACAGACGTGGAACACTTCTGGAGCAACATATGGTCAAACCCGGTACAACATAACAGGCATGCACGGTGGATACAAGTAGAAACAGGCACAGACAAGATGATACCACAAATGCCTGAAGTGATAATTTTGCAACATGAAGTCACCCAAGCAATTAATTCTACTCACAATTGGAAAGCCCCTGGAAAAGATAAAATAGCAAATTTCTGGCTAAAGAAATTCACCTCAACACATTCACATCTAACTAAATTATTTAACAGTTACATTGCAGATCCATACACATTCCCTGATACATTTACACATGGAATAACTTATCTGAAACCTAAAGATCAAGCAGACACAGCAAACCCAGCAAAATATCGCCCCATAACATGCCTACCAACAATATACAAAATATTAACTTCAGTCATTACACAGAAATTAATAACACATACAACACAGAACAAAATTATAAATGAAGAACAAAAAGGCTGTTGCAAAGGAGCTCGAGGATGTAAAGAGCAACTGATAATAGATGCAGTGGTGACATATCAAGCTAAAACTAAACAAAGGTCGTTACACTACGCATACATTGATTACCAAAAAGCTTTTGATAGTGTACCCCACTCATGGTTACTACAAATATTGGAAATATACAAAGTAGATCCTAAATTGATACAGTTCCTAAACATAGTAATGAAAAATTGGAAAACCACACTTAATATCCAAACAAATTCAAATGATATCACATCACAGCCAATACAGATTAAGCGTGGAATATACCAAGGAGACTCATTAAGTCCTTTCTGGTTCTGTCGTGCTATGAACCCACTATCCAACATGCTAAATAATACAAATTATGGATACAATATTACTGGAACAAACCAACACAAAATCACACATTTGCTATACATGGATGATCTAAAACTACTGGCAGCAACAAATCAACAACTCAACCAATTACTAAAGATAACAGAAGTATTCAGCAATGATATAAATATGGCTTTTGGAACAGACAAATGTAAGAAAAATAGCATAGTCAAGGGAAAACACACTAAACAAGAAAATTACACATTGGATAACCACAACGACTGCATAGAAACGATGGAAAAAACATGCCTATAAATATCTAGGACACAGACAAAAATAGGAACAGATAATACAAATATTAAAGAAGAACTAAAAGAAAAATATAGACAAAGACTAACTAAAATACTGAAAACAGAATTGACAGCAAGAAACAAGACAAAAGCTATAAATACTTATGCTATACCAATATTGACCTACTCATTTGGAGTAGTGAAATGGAGTAACACAGACCTAGAAGCACTCAATACACTTACACTATCACAATGCCACAAATATAGAATACATCACATACATTCAGCAACAGAAAGATTCACATTAAGAGGAAAGGAAGGAGGAAGGGGATTTATGACATAAAAAACCTACATTATGCACGGGTAGACAATTTAAGAAAATTCTTTCTAGAACGAGCAGAAACTAGCAAAATAAACAAAGCAATCACTCATATAAATACATCAGCTACACCTCTGCAATTTCATAACCACATCTACAACCCTCTAGATCACATAACATCAACCGATACGAAGAAAGTAAATTGGAAAAAGAAAACACTACATGGCTAGCACCCGTATCATCTAACACAGCCACACATCGATCAAGACGCATCTAACACATGGCTAAGAAAAGGCAATATATGCAGTGAGATGTAAGGATTCATGATTGCAATACAGGATCAAACAATAAACACAAGATATTACAGCAAGCATATTATTAAAGATCCCAATACCACAACAGATAAATGCAGACTTTGCAAACATCAAATAGAAACAGTAGATCACATCACAAGCGGATGTACAACACTAGCAAATACAGAATACCCCAGAAGACATGACAATGTAGCAAAGATAATACACCAACAGCTTGCCTTACAACATAAACTTATAAAACAACACGTTCCCACATACAAGTATGCACCACAAAATGTACTGGAGAACGATGAATACAAATTGTACTGGAACAGAACCATTATAACAGATAAAACAACACCACATAACAAACCTGAAATCATACTCACCAATAAAAAGAAGAAATTAACACAACTAATCGAAATATCCATACCCAATACCACAAATATACAAAAGAAAACCGGAGAAAAAATTGAAAAATACATCCAACTGGCTGAGGAAGTCAAGGACATGTGACATCAGGATAAAGTTGACATTATACCAATTATACTGTCAACTATAGGAGTCATACCACACAATATCCACCAGTACATCAACGCAATACCTCTACATCCAAACTTATATATACAACTACAGAAATCCGTAATTATTGATACATGTTCAATTACCCGAAAGTTCCTAAATGCAATATAACGTATACCGTACAGTTAAAAGGAAGTCACGCTTGATCAAGGTCCACGTCACTTTCCATTTTTGACCAGACATAACGTCTGAGAAAAGAAAGAAATAATAATAATAATATTAAAAACACTAGAGACAAATAGTTATTTTAGAAGGAGCCACCCACGCATTAGCGTAAGTGAAACAATGGAAAACTGAAATCACTGTGATTCCCTCCCCAAAACTAGGACGAATCCAAACTCTTAATAATTTTTGTGAACTAAATTCCACAGTGTTTACTAAATTATTGACTTTTATCCTACATGTGGCTGTAATTATTAGACAAAAATATGAGCTACTGACGGAATTAAAACAGCAACACCCTGAAGTAGTTGTGCGACATACGCGAAAGTTGGTAGACGTGTTTCTATACGTGAATGATGATTTCTAAAGGTGATGTCTATTCAAATTTTGTGTCGTTCGCGTAAGAGTGGCGCTAGCGGTTGTTATGTTTGAGGCTGGACATTGTGAGTTGACTGAGAGGGAAGACCATCGTGTTCGGCTTGGGCTCTGTCGCATCGTACTGCATCTGCAGGAGCAATTTGAGCAGCAGTTGACACTACCGTGACAATTTTTTTTTTCTCCAAATTTATGAAACCTACATAATCCACTTTCTAACACTTTTGAGTGGGTGTATTAAGACTAACTATCTCTGTTATTAGTGCTACAGAAGTGGTTATTAATGCATGCACACTATTTATTCTGCAACATTGTGCTCTCGTAGCCTCTCTGTAATCTTGCCAGAGAGTTGCCCGTCCCTAGCCGCGTGGAGGCGGGCCGCTACTACTAGAAGAAACCACTCCATTTATACCACTCTTTTATTCCCCCCACCACCATGCTGATCTAACTACAACTACTAGTTACTACAATTCAAAGACTTAGACAAACGTAATATTTACGTATTTACAATTGCGCATTAGATCTGAAGCGCATTTACTCTCTCCCAAGGTAGGCTCGCTGGGCCTCCCTTGAGATTTTGTTAACCAATTTTGCGAGATTGCTGAACAATTCGCTTTTTGTCAATATTTCATTAATATTTCTTGTCCGCAGAAGCTGCCACTCCCCTGAGACAACCTGTTCATATATTGGGCACTCAAACACTATGTGTTCTGGCGATCCTTCGTGGGCGCCACAGTCACACTCCGGTGTTGGCCTTTTCCCTATTTTATGCAGGTACGTGGGATAGGGACCGTGTCCTGTGAGGAAGTTAACTAAGCCCTGCGAGGGCTTCATTATCTTGTTATTTAGTCTTCCCCTCACTGTGGTTAGAAACCCGTGGACTCTTCGGCCTGTACTGGACCCATCCCATTCGTCCTGCCAAATGTCAAGCAATTTTCCACGGATGGCTTTGACACTTACCAGAGGAATGCCCATTATGTTTTGTACCCTGTCTATGTTCTGTTTGCGCAGCCAGTAGAAGGCTGCGTGCTGCCTTATTATTAGGTCTAGTGGACATAGACCCATAATTACCAACAGTGCATCTGTTGGACTTGTGTTGAATGCTCCAATGCATCTCAACAGACCGTTCGTCTGTATTCGCCTGACAGCAGCGGCAGGCCGCACCAGAGCTAAACCGTGGGCCCACACACTGGATGCATGCCCTACTATTTGTGCCAATATACTGTTGTGATAGATGTTTATTGCCTTTGACGGCAAATGAAATCTTCTTTGTCCAATTGATATTATCTTATTGAACAGAGCTAAGGACTTTGTCGTTATTTGCTCAATATGCGGAATGAAACTCCAATTCTCATCTAGATATACCTCTAGGTAACGGGCATATCTCTGTCGCGACACTGCCTGGCCATTTATTCTGACTGTTGGGTCCCTATTTAACTTGCCTTTTAAGAGCATGTATTGCGATTTTTGTGGTGCAATAGACATTTTAGTCTTCTCACACCAATCTGTTAACAGACCAATAGCCAGTCGTGATCGGTCTTCGATCACAATGCGAGTGTCACCTTCCACTAGAATTACGAGATCATCCGCATAAGCAACGACGCCCAGAACTGCAGTCTCTCCCTCCAGGACGTTCAACAATAGTTCCATGTTGATGTCCCAGAAAATGGGGCCACACACCGATCCCTGGGGACAACCACGGGATACTCTCTTAGTTACAATGGCTCCAGGAGCCGTTATTTTAGCGATTCTTCCATCACAGTAGGCCTCCAGACAGCCATATAGCAGCTGCAGGCACCCAATCTCTCTTAGGCGAGAGAAGTGTGCCGGCCACCACAGGTTATCGAAGGCCCCTGAGATGTCTATCATTATTGTAGCTGAGTGAACAATTCGGCAAACCTCATTGATCGCATCCTCAGTGGAGCGACCCTTTCGGAATCCGATCTGCCTATCACTCATACCGTGCAGAGTTCGGTGACTCAGTAGTCGGTCAGCCAGCAACTTCTCAAATGCTTTGCCCATTACATCCAGCAGACAGATAGGCCGATAGGATTTCGGCATCGTTGGATCTTTGTCTGGGCCTTTCTTGATAATTACAACTTCTGCAGTTTTCCACCTCTGTGGATAATAGCCCGTCTGTAAACAGATGTTGTAAATACGACTTAATGCTGGGGCGACCAAGTGTGCTAGTCCCTGCAAGATCTCCACAGGGGTCCCATCAGGCCCAAGTGCCTTCTTCCTTGCAAAGGTGTAGATGGTTGCTTCCACCTCCTCCGCAGAGAAAGGGCACACGTTTGTATCGTTAAGATATGGATTCGAGAGCGCCTGACGTATTTCCCTCTGCTCGTGCGAATCCTGGTCTTCGATGTCATCTGGCAGTAGTGTGTCCAACAGCAGTCTTGCTGTTTCTTCCCAATTCTTGGTCGTGCCACCATCCCCGGCACGTAGTGTAGACAACATCATGGGCGATCTAATTTTTTCTCGAACGATTTTGTAAGGAACTCCCCAAGGGTCTGTTCCCAACTGATCGTTCACACATCTTTCCCAGGACAGGCGCCTTACACCGTCCAACTGATCCTCATACCTCTGCTTCAGACGACGATAAATACCCAAGTGGTATTGTCGTTCGTCATGGGCAAAGCTTCTTTGGTAGTTGCTTCGCGCCCTTCTGACCGACCGTTTAAGCACAGTCAATTCAGGGGTCCACGGGGTGGACTCCCTGCAGATGTATCTCGCTATTCGAGGTACAGATAGCGTGATGGCTGTTTGCACGGAGCTCACAAGCTCCACCACAGCTTCATCAATGTTTCCTATGTCCTCTCCAAACTCTGGAGGACTGAACACCTGCACGAGTCGGTCCCAGTCTGTCCGAGCATAATTAAACCGTTCCACCCACTCGCCTGGCACATCGCGACGGTTGTCGCTATTTCAAATGTTATGCAGTTGTGATCACTGACGCTTGCAAGTGTGACATCAATATTTGACGTTGCTCCCGCCCTCCCTGAGTAGGTTGGGGGGTACCCAGGCAAGTTTAGCACATGCATGTGCATTTCCATTATCAAATCAACAAGCTCCGCACCCCTACCGTCCTGTACATCACTATGCCAGAGTGGGGACTTAGCATTGGCATCTAGAGCTACAATTATAGCCTGCCCAGCTAAAGCTCTTAGTATCCAATTCAACTGATCAAGATAAATCTTGATGTCATGTCTGAATTGGCAGTAGACGTTTACAACGTACATACTGTAAGACAGCAAATTAAGTTGTACAACTATAATATGCTCAGTACAGAATTGATTTAATATCGTAGTTTTAATAGTTTTGTTCAATACTATAATTGCACTCATGGGGTTCCCACCCAAGGAAACCACCTGTGCTGTTGCGGGAAAACCAGGGACTCGACCCGCACAGGAGTTCGGTTCTTGTATCAATAGAACATCTATTCCTTCTTGTTCCGCTACTTTCCTTAGCTCATGTGCAACCACCTGGCTGCGCATGGCATTGACTTGTACCACTTTAAACATCGCCGTAATCTGTTCTTTGTATAAGTCTATCTAAGAACATTCGGTGGGTTGGACAATCTTTAGGTCCACCACACTTACTTACGGCCTCGTCTTCTGCATGGTACACATACTGCTGCTTTGTCCTTATTGGGACAGCCTTTCTTAATATGTCCAGACAGGCCACAATGGCCGCATATGACATCGGGTTGCGTACAACACTTATTCGTATGATTTATGTCCTGGCATTTAGTGCATCGTGGCACCGCCAGGTAATCTTTTATGTTCAACGCAGAGTAACCAACATACAACCGACCCATTCTCGTTAGTAATTTCCATAAACCTGGCGAGACTTCTACCACATGGTGTACTGTCAACTTCTCACGTGGTCCTACTTTGAAGCGTAGTTTTAACTGTTCGTCAATTCTCCTCTTGACATGTTCACATCAAAATTTTGTGTATATATTGCGTCCACCAGATTGTCTGTTGTCATGAATGTCGGTACATCGTACAGACACATCAAAGGTCGACGCTTGCGAGAAGGTTCACACTTCACCTTGTCACTTAATTGTTCATTGTTTAGTATCTTTTGACAGTCCTCTTGTGAGGCTGTTTCTACTATCAACACGTTTTTCGCAGTACGTACATTGTTTATCTTTATCTTATCCTTTTTAGGATCAATGCACTTCTCAAATGCTGACTTAACAGCCTTAATGTCATCGCCAGGTTTAGGTTTTATAAATACTGTAGGAGTAACTTTTTTGATGTTCTCCTGTATAGTTTCCTTCGCTGTCGGTGCCTTGGCAACTGGGGCACTTGCAACCGCAGCATAAGTTCGGACCGGTTGACCTCTGAGTCTTTCATTTTCTTTTTGTAATTCTGATACCCTACCCTCTAACTGCCCGCATCTCGTGGTCGTGCGGTAGCGTTCTCGCTTCCCACGCCCGGGTTCCCGTGTTCGATTCCCGGCGGGGTCAGGGATTTGCTCTGCCTCGTGATGGCTGGGTGTTGTGTGCTGTCCTTAGGTTAGTTAGGTTTAAGTAGTTCTAAGTTCTAGGGGACTGATGACCATAGATGTTAAGTCCCATAGTGCTCAGAGCCTACCCTCTAACTGAGAGTGGGCGATTGCCCAGTTGGCTACAAAGTCCCTAATATGATTAATAGCATAATTGCTGATCTTACCGTTTTTGATGCTCATATCCAGCAATCTTAGAAACTTCGCATGACTCTCAGCGACAGACAAATTCTCGAGGCTCGAAACTTTGCCAGTATCTAACGCATTAACACTCTCTTGATTCTCAGCCATTTTGAATAATTAGAGAGTGTAAAAATGGAGGCCCGTCTCTTGCCGCGGACCGGCCTCTCTGGCATGGGGGGAGGCTATATGCAGCTCGCACACCGGCCCCGCCCCTTGACCAAGACCTATCAGTAACTGAGCTGCCAGGTTTAGCACGTCCTCTTCAACAGCCACACCACCACAGTTTTCACCCGCTCCCTTATCGGCGAATGCCACCCGCATTCCGGGAGAGCGGATTCACTCTCCGTCCTTCGCCCCCTACTAGGCCAGGTTCCCACCAAAGGCACTCGGTCCTACTCAGGTGCCGGGCCGGTCCCCCAGACGTTCGGAGGTCTGGACCCATCTAACCTGACCGGGGACATGTCACCACACCCCGGCTTGGCAGAGCAGTCCTTGGCATCCAAGACAAGGCGAGTGGCCTTCGCCGACTTGGGGCAGGATCCGACCACGGCAAATGCAGCCATCAGATCCAGTGTACAAGTTGTTCAGCACACTGTCGCGTCCCTACCCTTCAGTTGCCCGAAGGCTTAACAGCTCCACCTCAAGAAGGTAGGTAAGGGCACTTGGGAAGGAGAGGCTGTTTGAGACGCATCCTTCCCCACACTGCATTTTACCAACCGAGAGCCCGCACAGCTTGATGGCCCACAGTATGAGACAGCCGGAGCTACCGTGACACAACGAAGTGTTACAAATCGGTTACTTCTAGAACAGCTCCGAGCCAGGCGCCGTGTAGCATGTATTCCACTGACCCCAAACCACCGCCGTTTGCGGCTTCAGTGGTGCCAAGCGAGATCTCATTGGAGGGCAGGATGGAAGTCTGTTGTCTTTTGTGATGAAAGCTGGTTGTGCCTCGGTGCCAGTGTTGACCGTGTGTTGGTTACAAGGAGGCCAGTTGAGGAGCTTCAACCATCCTGTCTGTGTGCTAAACATACTGTACCTACATCTGTAGCTGTGGTCTTGGGGTGTGATATCGTATGACAGCAAGAGTACTCTCGTGGTTAGCCCAAACACCCTGATTGCAAAGATGTACATCAGTCTGGTGATTCAACCTGTTGTGCTGCCATTCATGAACAGAATTCCAGAGGGTGTTTTCCAACATGATAACGCTCACCCACCTAGCACTGTTGTAACCCAACATGTTCTACAGATCGTCACAATTGTCTCCAGTTGAGCACATTGGAACATCATCGGACGACAACTCCAGCATCATCCACAACCAGAAATAACCGTCCCCTTATTGACCGACCAAGTACAACAGGAATGGAACTCCATCCGACAAACTGAAACCCGGCACCTGCACAACACTGCGAGTGCACGTTTGCATGCTTGCATTCAACATTCTGGCGCTTACACAGGTTATTAATAGACCAGCATTTCACTTTTGCAATGGCTTATCTCGCCCTTACAGTAACCCGTGATCTTACAATGTTAATTACTTAAATATGTTACCCAGACTAATGTATTCCCGACATTTCATTCTGTACAATATTTATTTTTTGGTGTTGCTGTTTCTTTTCTGTTTCTTTCCGTCGGTCTATAAACAATCAGGTGATTTCTGCCTCTTCAGCCGTTTTAGAGTAATCAATGTGCACGTACAAGAGGGGACTGTAGAAAATAATTTATATGTATTATTATGGGAGGCAATTATGTGAATGTATTGAATGCTGCACTATACTTCAGCAAGTGCCTATAAACAACTGTCGGAACGTTCTGGCAGTCTTTCAATTCCTCGACGATAGAAACCCGCTCCTTGGTCACGGAGCCATGCGAGAACCGTTGTGTGATGATGATGTTCGGTTTGTGGGGCGCTCAACTGCGCGGTCATCAGTACCCATACAAAGTCCCAATTTTCACACAGTCCAAAATTTTTTTTTTTTCAGTCCAATCGGGCCACTGTCACGAATGATGATGATATGGCGAGGATAACACAAACACCCAGTCCCCGGGCAGAGAAAATCCCCAACCCGGCCGGGAATCGAACCCGGGACGCCGTGATCCAGAGGCAACAACACTAGCCACTAGACCACGAGTTGCGGACGAACTGTTGTGCGAACGTCCTCACCGTTAGATAAGCTCTAACACCCCCCCCCCCCCTGCCGTCTCTCCAGATATTCTTTCAGGTTTCTGAAAACGCTGAAAATCTCAAGGTACAACATCTGAATTACCGATCAGCATCACCAATGTCTGTGCGGCCATGGTCACATTCCTGGCACAATTTCAGTACTGCTGGACGCGAAATTGCATCTCTTCCAGAACTATAGAGTACGTTTCCAGTTGCTCCGCTATTTCACACCCACACTGTGATGCATCTGTACCGGAACAGAACTGTGCCTGCAAGACATCCAGAACGTGTGCTCTCTTCCGACAATGCGCCAACCTTGTTGTGTGATGTCTTTCCGTGAGACGACATTCTTGACATACATCCTGATAACCCTACGTAACTCAGAAGAATGATGAAAGTTTGAAAGGTACATTTGCAACTATACACAAATGTTTCAATTCTGCACACATACGCAGAATATATTCGGCAGCACCTTAGTCCCATTGCCGAGTTTCACCCTTCCTTTATCATCATCAACGACGACGACGGCGCAAACACGACACTACACTACGGCATTACAATCACCCCCACGAGGGAGTTGTGCTTAATACATGCAAGACACTCACGTGCCGTCGATTATAAAGGATCACACCACGCAGTGAGACATACGAGTTCATAGTTAACACCGGTGTTAGGTAGATGGGACATTGTGCATTAATGATCTCGCAAATTATTGCAATTAATTCTGTGAGGGCAGAACTTTTAACACTTTGAGCGCCAGTCACTTATGGTAAATCTACTGATCACTGTGTCGGCCTGTTATCTCCGTCTCCTGCGTTCAGCTCTGGACATTTTCGCTGTAATTTGACTCTCTTGTAGGAACTCAAGGAACAGTGTGGTTCAAAGCTTGTTAATCGCTTATTAGACAGAATGTGAATTATGTTATTATTCTTTTAAACTTTCATCGTAACAGGGCTGAAAAACATTGCTTTCATCAGATGTAAAAATTATTATTATTATTATTATTTCAGCACTTCGTTTATAATTTACTAGTAAAGTGTATGTTTTTAAATCCGTCTATATGAGTACAGTGAAGAGCAAGAATATATTATGACATTGGTTTACAATTTCAGACAGTTCATTTTTGTGTGGTAGAGTTGGGAATCTGGTTCCGCACAAAACACCAGTTTGCATACTCCGTGCTGAATCGACATACCTGTATTTTGAGCTTCGGTGATGGTCCTTGCTAACACTCGTATGCGAAATGACTGCAATAAATTTACCGATGTCGTCCAGGGTGACGGTTTTCTTATCAGAATCACATAAATCATAAGGAGGATCTTCAACCTTGTCATCACCATCCAAGCAATCGCTACGATCATTTCAGTTTGTTCGAGTATGTGGAGAATCTGCTAACTGAGTAAGTGGGCCATCGTCAGAGCACATATACCACCAACAGTGGCGTCTCTCACTCAGCTGACTAGTATGGTTGGTTCAATTATACAGGGTTATTACAAATGATTGAAGCGGTTTCACAGCTCTACAATAACTTTATTATTTGAGATACTTTTAACAATGCACACACATACAAAAAGTCAAAAAGTTTTTTTAGGCATTCACAAATGTTCGATATGTGCCCCTTTAGTGATTCGGCAGACATCAAGCCGATAATCAAGTTCCTCCCACACTCGGCGCAGCATGTCCCCATCAATGAGTTCGAAAGCATCGTTGATGCGAGCTCGCATTTCTGGCACGTTTCTTGGTAGAGGAGGTTTAAACACTGAATCTTTCACATAACACCACAGAAAGAAATCGCATGGGGTTAAGTCGGGAGAGCGTGGAGGCCATGATCATGATCTCCACCACGACCGATCCATCGGTTTTCCAATCTCCTGTTGAAGAAATGCCGAACATCAAGATGAAAGTGCGGTGGAGCACCATCCTGTTGAAAGATGAAGTCGGCGCTGTCGGTCTCCAGTTGTGGCATGAGCCAATTTTCCAGCATGCCCAGATACACGTGTTCTGTAACGTTTTTTTCGCAGAAGAAAAAGGGGCCGTAAACTTTAAACCGTGAGATTGCACAAAACACTTTAACTTTTGGTGAATTGCGAATTTGCTGCACGAATGCGTGAGGATTCTCTACCGCCCAGATTCGCACATTGTGTCTGTTCACTCCACCATTAAGAAAAAATGTTGCTTCACCACTGAAAACAAGTTTCGCACTGAACGCATCCTCTTCCATGAGCTGTTGCAACCGCGCCGAAAATTCAAAGCGTTTGACTTTGTCATCGGGTGTCAGGGCTTGTAGCAATTGTAAACGGTAAGGCTTCTGCTTTAGCCTTTTCCGTAAGATTTTCCAAACCGTCGGCTATGGTACGTTTAGCTCCCTGCTTGCTTTATTTGTCGACTTCCGCGGGCTACGCGTGAAACTTGCCCGCACGCGTTCAACCGTTTCTTCGCTCACTGCAGGCCGACCCGTTGATTTCCCCTTACAGAGGCATCCAGAAGCTTTAAACTGCGCATACCATCGCCGAATGGAGTTAGCAGTTGGTGGATCTTTGTTGAACTTCGTCCTGAAGTGTCGTTGCACTGTTATGACTGACTGATGTGAGTGCATTTCAAGCACGACATACGCTTTCTCGGCTCCTGTCGCCATTTTGTCTCACTGCGCTCTCGAGCGCTCTGGCGGCAGAAACCTGAAGTGCGGTTTCAGCCGAACAAAACTTTATGAGTTTTTCTACGTATCTGTAGTGTGTCGTGACCATATGTCAATGAACGGAGCTACAGTGAATTTATGAAATCGCTTCAATCATTTGTAATAGCCCTGTATGCCTCCAGTTTCGTGAACCGTTGTGGTGAAAATGTGTATTAGGAATGTTTATGTGGCGTCAGTTAGGCTCAGGACATCTAATATTACTCACAAGAGTTAATAGTTGAATGAGGAACGCTGCGCTTAATATTAGGAGCATGGCACTCGAAGTGTTACACTCCGTTTAAAAAGTAAACTCCTATGAAGTTGTATCGCAGTTCGCTTGCAGTGTGCTTTTAATTGTCTCCAAATCGGATAATAACTCTTCTAATGATAGCTTCTGGGGAAGCACACCCTGAATTCAGAGCGATACGGGGCTCTGCTGCCAACCGAACAGAAAGACCTTGCCGCTGCCAACGTATGTTTTATAAGAAACCCCTACTCTTGTTACATATGCAAAGTACAGGAATGTACCTGCGAAGGAAACGTCAGCCCTGTCGAACTAGCTTTCAAACGTATTGAGGACGTTATGTTATGCAACTGCCTCTCAGTCCTCCATCGAGTCCCTGCAGAGGCGCGCTAAATAGTTTCAAGCTGCAGAGCTTCTGAGAAGGAAGTTGCAAGCAAAGCCGTTGTGCAACGCCATTTCGGCTGCGGACCGGTTGTGAGCTCAGGCGTTCGTCTGCTAAGTGGCCGGGAGCGAACAAGCGAGCTCGCTGTCGGGGAACTGACCTCATTCCACATTCGTTTCTAGGAAGCGCACAGTTATTAGAACATGCTGTGGTTTCTGCGTGGCGCACGCAGCACTGCGAGACACCAACCGCAGGCCACAGTCTGTGATAAAATCTGTGTGCGACACTGCGTTGGCTCACTATTGTATTTGGTCGTCACTTTGCGCTGCGTGTTTTGCAGCGCATACTGACATGATTTCGTCCTTTGATAAATACTTGATTTCAGTCGAAGCCTATTTCTCTTCAACTGAAGGTACACATATCATTCGGTTCGACAGACACTAAGGTGACAGAAGTCGTGGGGTAACCATAAGTACATATACAGATGGCGGTAGTATCGCATACACAAGGTACAAAAAGGCAGCGCACTGGCGGAGCTGTCGTCGTACTCGGGTGTTTGATGTGAAAGTTTTCCGACTTGATTATGCTCGTACAACTGGAATGAACAGACTCTGAACGCGGAGTGGTAGTTCGAGCTAGACACATGGGACACTTCATTTCGGAAATCGTTAGGGAATTCAGTATTCCGAAACCCACTGTGTGAAGAGTGTGCTGAAGATACCAAATTTCAGGCATCACTACAGTCGACACAGTGGATGACGGCCTTCAAAACCGAGAGCTGTGGCGTTGGCATGAGTTGCCAGTACTAACAGTCAAGCAACACTGCATGAAATAACCGCACAAATCCATGTCGCACGTACGTCTAACATACCCATTTGGACAGTGCGGCGAAATCTGGCGTTAATGGGCTATGACAGCAGAGAACCGACGTGAGTGCCTTTGCTAACAGCACAACATCGTCTGCAGCGCCTCTCCTGTGCTAATGACCATATCGATTGGCCCTAGACGACTGGAAAAATGTTGCTTGGTAGGATGACTCCCGATTTCAGTTGGTATGAGCTGATGCTGGGTTTCGAGTGTGGTGCAGAGCCCATGAAACTATGGACCCAACTAGTCAACAACACGCTGTGCAAGCTGGTGGTGTCTCCATAACGGTGTGGGCTGTGTTTACATGGAATGGACTCAATCCTCTGGTCCAGCTGAAACGATCATTGAGGAAATGCTTGTGTTCGGCTACTTGGAGACCGCTTGAGGCCATTCATGGATTTCATGTTCTCAAACATATCACTGTACCGCAACTATTCGCAATTGGATTGAAACACACTCTGGACAATTCGAGCGAACGATTTGGCCACTCTCGAGCGAACGATTTGGCCACTCTCATCGCCCAACATGAATGCCATCTAATATTTATGGCCGCGCGGTTAGAGGCCCCATGTCACGGGTGCGAGGCCCCTCCCGTAGGAGGTTCGAGTCCTCCCTTGGGCATGGGTGTGTGTGTGTGTTCTTCGTAGCGTAAGTTAGTTTAAGTAGTGTGTAAGTATGTGTACAGATGATCTCAGCAGTTTAGCCCTTTAGGAATTCACACGCATTTGAACATTTGAATATTTATGGGGCATTATCGAGAGGTCAGTTTCTGCACAAAATCCTGCACCGGCAACACTTACTCAATAATTGTGGCTATCGAGGCAGCGGGAGACTTCCAACGACTTGTGTCCGTGCCACGTTGAGTGCTGCACTATGACGGGCAGAAGGAATTCCAGCATGATATTAGCAGGTAACCCATATCTTTTGTCACCTCAGTGTATACTCGTTTCACGGTGTCACTGTTGACATTTGCTTAAGCTTCTGATTTTTCACGTACAGACGTTACTCATAGTGATCTCCCAAGTTTTCTTGGCGTGATTGATTAAAGGTGTGCTTCCGAGTGTTCTATCGAGTTGTTGTTTCCATTTTCTGCTCAGTATTTCAACGACCGACCCAGTCGTCTTCTTAGCAGCTGCAATATTTGACGTTGTGTGTATTCGCTGTTTGGACTCCAACGAGACTGCTTGAAGTTCAGGCAGCGAGCACACATACGATTACTGTAGCTTCGGTCAGACATTCTGGCGGGTGGCTGTTACTGCGCTGTTGCCAAATCGTGCACCTGATAATCACGTGCATCTCTGTTACTCACTGTAATAGTTTCCGAGTTGGTCAAAATTAGCATAATTACGTTTTTGCGATGAAATTTTGTTTTAGGCTATCTCAGTCATAGCATTATGCAAGCAAAGTACGTGTACAATATTTGAATATAAAAACATAGAGCCTCATCGTTCATCTCGTTATTTGGCAATCTATAGTGCATAAAATTATTAAGGACAACTGTAGGTATTATATGTTTATTATATGAAGTGTAAATGTACGTAAATCAACGGCAAAAACGCACATTAAGATAAAAACACCTACTTCTTTTGGAATTGCAATTATTGCATTCTTTTTGAAGTCTGAGGGTATTTACCGTCTCTTATACATCTCGCACATCTGATGGACTAGTTTTGTCATGACTGGCTCTTCCAAGCCTATCAGTAGTTCAGAGGAAATATCGTATACTCCAGGAGCCTTGTTTCGACCTAGGTGTTTCAGTGGTCTGTCAAATTCTTCTCACAGTCTCGCATCTACTATCTTGTTCATCTGCTGCGTCTTTCCTTTCTATAATTTTTACCTTCAGTTTCATTTCTCTAGTATAGCCTGTTTGTATATTCCTTCCACTTTTGAGATTTTTCTTCTTTGCTAAGTAGATTTTTATTTCTAAGCTCTTGATATTTATACAACTGCTTCTCTTTTCTCCAGAGGCCTCTTTAACTCTCTGTAGGTAGTATCTGTCTATCTCCTTGTTCTACATGCTTCTGTGGCCTTTCATTGTCCTCTAGCCCTTTCTGCTCAGCCATTTTGCACTATCTATTAGTCTCAGTTTGTATTTTCTCCTTTCTTCAATTAAATTCGAATATCCTATGTTACCCAAAGATTTCTACCAGACCTTGTCTTTTTACATATTTGATCGTCTGGTGTCTTCACTATTTCAACTGTCAAAGCTACCCATCCGACTTCTATTGCATTCCGTCCCTCTTTTCAAGTCAGTCGTTGCGTAATGCTCTTTGTGAAACTCCCAACCACCTCAGTGTTTTTTTCAATTTATCTGGGCCCCATTAATACAGAATTTATTGTAGTCAGAATCCAGATCTGCCCCTGGACGTGCCTTACAGTTTAGAATCTGGTCCCGAAATCTCTCTCTTAGCATTATATAATCAATCTGACACCTCAGCGTCTCCTGATCTCTTTCGCTTGGTACAACCTTCCTTCCTGATTCTTAAACCGCGTAATTAGCTATGATTCAATTACGCTGGTTGCAAAATTCTACCAGGAAGCTTCTTCTTCCATTCCTTTCCTCCGGTCCATGTTGTTCGACTACTTTGCCTTCTCTTCCTGTTCGTAATGCGGATTTCAAGTCACACATCCCAATTTACCTCTTCCTTAACTGTTTGGATAATTTCTTTTATTTCGTTACACAGTCTTTCAGTCCCTTCATGTGCGGATCTACACTCATGCTCATAAATTAAGGATAATGCTGATACATGGTGAAAAAAAGCTCTGGTGGGCGGTTTGCGGGTTTAAACCACCTCAGGGTATGACCATGCGGTGCATCTGACCTGCGGTCGTTGCACGGTGGCGCTGGCAGCAGTCCTCATACGCAGAGGTGTGTTGGTGCATGTCAGAGTACGGTGCAGCGAGTAAGTGTGCAGACGTCTTCAGGCGTGCTAATGGTGATTGTGTGTTGAAAATGGCTCAAAGAACACATGTTGATGACGTTATGAGGGGTAGAATACTAGGGCGACTGGGGGCTGGTCAAACACAGCAAGTCGTGCACGGGCCCTCCGTGTGCCACAAAGTGTGATCTCAAGATTATGGCAACAATTGCAGCAGACAGGAAACGTGTCCAGTCGCTACAGTATTAGACGTCCACAGTGTACAACACCACAAGAAGACCGATATCTCACCATCAGTGCTCGTAGACGATCACGGAGTACTGCAGATAGCCTTGCTCGGGACCTTACCGCAGCCACTGGAACAGTTGTCTCCAGACACACAGTCTACAGACGACTGAACAGACGTGGTTTATTCGCTCAGAGACCTGCAAGGTGCGTTCCACTGATCCCTGGTCACAGGAGACCCCGTAAAGCCTGGTGTCAAGAACAGAGTACCTGGGCATCGGAACAGTGGTCCCAGGTTATGTTCACAGACGAGTCCAGGTATAGTCTGAACAGTGATTCTCACCGGGTTTTCATCTGGCGTGAACCAGGAACCAGATACCAACCCCTTAATGTCCTTGAAAGGGACCTGTATGGAGGTCGTGGTTTGATCGTGTGGGGTGGGATTATGACTGGTGTACGTACTCCCCTGCATGTATTTGACAGAGAAACTATAACAGGTCAGGTGTATCGGGACGTCATTTTGCACCAAAATGTCCGCCTTTTCAGGGGTGCAGTGGGTCCCACCTTCCTCGTGATGGATGATAACGCACAGTCCCACCGAGCTGCCATCGTGAAGGAGTACCTTGAAACAGAAGATATCAGGCGAATGGAGTGGCCTGCCTGTTCTCCAGATCTAAACCCCATCGAGCACGTCGTGGATGCTATCGGTCGATGTATCGGTGCACGTCTTCAAACCCTTACGGCACTTTGGGAGCTCTGACAGGCACTGGTGCAAGAATGGGAGGCTATACCCCAGCAGCTGCTCGACCACTTGATCCAGAGTATGCCAACTCGTTGTTGGGCCTGTGTACATGTGCATGGTGATCATATCCCATATTGATGTCGGGGTAGATGCGCAGGAAACAGTGGCGTTTTGTAGCATATTTGTTTCGGGACGGTTTTCTCATTTCATCACCAATACCGTGGACTTACAGATCTGTGTCGTGTGTGTTCCCTATGTGCCTATGCTGTTAGTGCCAGTTTCATGTAGTGCCACGTTGTGTGGCACCACATTCTGCAATTATCCTTAATTTATGAGCGTGAGTGTAGTTGACCTATAAATTTTATTTGATTTTGTATTTATAATCCTGTGCTCACCTGGGCGGAAGTTCTGCTCCTTCTGCCACCGAACTTCACTAATTCACACAATATCTGACCTCAGCCTATCCATTTTCTTTTTTTAATTTTGTAACGTACCTGCCCGATTGAGGTCTCTAACATTCCACACTCCGAGCCGTGGAATGCTAGTTTTGCTTCTCTTGACGGCATCTTCCCGCGTACCTCTCGCCCGGAGATTCGAACGGGGAACTGTTTTACTTCCAGAATATTTTACCCAAGTGGATGTCATCATCATTTAACAGTGCAGTAGAGCAGCATACACCCGGAAAAAATAACTGCAGAGGTATTCCCTTGCTTTCAGCCGTTCGCAATGCCAGCACTACAAGGTCCAGATGGCTGGTGTTACAAGGCCAGATCAGGCAATCATGTAGACTGTTCCCCCAGTAACTATTGAAAAGGCAGCTGCCCCTCTTCAGAAATCATACTCTTGGCTGTCGTATCCACAGATACTCTTCTGTTGTGGTTGCAACTACGGTACAGCTGTCTGTATTGCTGAGGCACGCAAGCCACTCCACAGCGGTAAGGTCCGTGGTTTAAGACGAGTTATTCAACAAACGAGACACATTTTAAAAGTCACGACTAGCATGAACATACGAAGAACATAGACAGTTCTCGAGCCCAAAAAAACACTCTCTTTACAGAGACGAAGAAGACAGAATATTGCGCGAATAGAGAGCTGATTTGAACATTGTGGGAATAAAGAGCTTCTTATGTTCACAGGATCTAAATCCTGAATAGGGAACATTGGACGTTCTCGGGGGACGTGTTGCTCTGATGAGTAAAACCATCAGGATGTTAAAGATCCATTGACGAACGAAAGGAATATGTTGTGTCTGTAAATGTATCCTGCTTCTATTAATTACAGGGAATTCCTGACGTGTGGCGTAAATAATTGGGACTTTTGATAGCGGAATACTTCACGTAAACAGAAGCTACAATATACTGTAATATTTTTCTTTAGCATTTGTCATACAGGATACATTCATGTGCAGGTTTTTTTATGCACTAACTATTTAGTTTGAAATGCTTGCTGATTCTTTAGACAAACGTTGTCATTTGCTCTGCACAGTATTACTTCGTGCCGGAAAATCGGCTACTTCAGTACCAATCGGCAAAGGTGATGCAGTACTAGGAAGTTGGGACTCGTATGCGTAATGCACGAGTTTTGAGTTTCTCTTGTCCAGTTTCATTAAATTTGCTGTTGTTTCCCAGAAACACTTCGACCGAATGCTGGAGAAGTTCTTTCCCCCTGCTTTTATCCACTCCATGCTCCCTTTCGCGGTTTGGATGGGTCTTACAGAGTTTATGTGGCGACTGCTGAAGCTAATTCTCTGTTGGACGAACACAAGAGCAATTTCTAATGGTTCGTGCTTAGTAAATGTGCGGCTTTCAGACCACCCTTTAGATTTCATGACTTTCGCTCGTGGCACGTGGAAGATGATTCGTGTTGTAAAAGTGTATGCGTTGTTTGAGATGGATATCGAGAAAGCATGTGGATGCATTCTGGAAAGAGCCTAGAAGGAACGTGTCAGTTTGTGCACAATTCCTTGAGTAGAAGCAACATCCGTGTTCGCTCTTTTTTACATCCACCCTTCCCCTCTTCTTTTACGATGCCAAGAGTCCTTGATGGGAGAGAAAAGAATTATTCATAGCGCACCGGCGGCCATGAGCGACACTGTAGGAATTCGTGGGCGCGGAGCATACTGAGCAGCTGCGCGGTATTCGAGCTTCGTCCTCGGTTCCCAGCGCTGCACCGTAGTCTGGCAGCCGCCCATTGGCGGGCACTGGCCAGAGTACTGCCCCGACGCGTCACCGGGGTCGGTGTTTCACTGGGGTCTCCATAACTTGCACGGAGACGCTATTTTAACGAAAAGGCGGTGTAACCAGTTAATTTGTGGCAAGTACACGCTTATGCGGGTGGCATTCTAAACGTAAAGAACCTTTTGAACTGACGAGCTGCACAATTCTCCCCCTCCACCCACCTATACCCTGAGAATGTGATGAACGAATCGTCAGTTCGAAACGGTGCATCATGTTTAATGGGGGAAGTGCAAATATTCATGATGAACAACGTTCAGAGCCGGCCGCTGTGGAAGAGCGGTTCTAGGCGCTTCAATCCGGAACTGCGCTGCTGCTACGGTCGCAGGTTCGAATCCTGCCTCGCCGGCCGGAGTGGCCCCGCGGTTCTAGGCGCTACAGTGTGAAGCCGAGCGACCGCTACGGTCGCAGGTTCGAATCCTGCCTCGGGTATGGATGTGTGTTATGTCCTTAGGTTAGTTAGGTTTAATTAGTTCTAAGTTCCAGGCGACTGATGACCTCAGAAGTTAAGTCGCATAGCGCTCAAAGCCATTTTGAACCAATCCTGCCTCGGGCATGGATGTGTGTGATGTCCTTAGGTTAGTTAGGTTTAAGTAGTTCTTAGTCTAGGAGACTGATGACTACATAGTTCTTAGTCTAGGAGACTGACGACTACAGATGTTAAGTCCCAAAGTGCTTAGAACCATTTGAATCATTTTGAATAACGTTCAGACCGGCCTTCATTTGCGACTGACGAACTCGAATCAAGGTATGAGGAAAAATTCCAGCGACATAGACGTTTAACTATCGATGGACAGAGCTATGCTTTCCTGAAATTTCACGATCTGTTCTTTTTAAAATTGTTACTGGTTATTTGGGCTATGTAAAAGTGTTCCAGTACACGTACGAGGGCGTTCAGTAAGCAATGCAATACATTTTTTTCTCGGTCAGTTGCGGTTGAAAAATGCGGAATTTGTTGTGGGACATCGCGGAATATTCCTGTTTCTTCCCTATAGCAGGTGGGACATCGCGGAATATTCCTGTTTCTTCCCTATAGCAGGGCTTCCCAACCTTTTCAGCTGGCGGACCCCTTCTACAGTCGAAAATCCATAGCGGACCCCTAGTCAGTCAAGAGCACAGTAACTTTAAATTTCAGAGCGAAACCCATGGAACTGAAAGCTTCTTAATGCAAGTGCCATGTTCCCAATGACCCCCCCCCCTCCCCCCCTCCTAACTCCGAGATTCAATACTCTTTGGAGCTTCTTGTGATTGTTCTTGCTTTGGTCGTCCTCCCTCCTCATTCATTTCAACTGGAAACTTCCCTTGTTGTGAAGGCGATGGAGAAACCGCACCCTTCTTCAGTGATCCTGACTTCAGCCACGGATCCATGTTACAAGTAATAAACTGGTCAAAAATCGACTTATGAAATAGGTAGAGCACTGAAAAAGCAAGTTTAACATTTAACGATGCCTGGGGCCGCATACGTGCCAGCGAGCGCTGTGATTGGTCGACAAAGCTTGCTCTGCGCAAGGTTTCACCGCATCTAGCGCCGTGAGCCGGCGCACAAACGACCCCCGTATTGTTGCGAAACAGTCGATCAGAGAAGCCGCATTCTCCGGCACTAAACTGTGTATGCGTTCTCACTTAGGAACCGCAAAGGCTGCTTGGGAATACGACCTGAAGTAAAAGCACACGTTTTTCACACGAAAAAAAAGTAGTTATGGATTTGATTTTCACATTTTTATTCAATAATTTTACTCATTATTGTACAAGATTTGGTGAAAGGTGGCTGCGGACTCCCTAGAAAGAGATGGCGGACCCCTAAGGGGTCCGCGGACCACACTTTGGGAAGCCCTGCCCTATAGTTTTGCGAAGTCGATACGTGGCAGCGCTAAACGTAGACTTCAAAATGGCGTATTTAACGGAGAGTGCATTACAAGCAGAGAGCTGTAACTGAGTTTCGTTTGACGGAAATCCAGAGCATCGCAGATATCCGTAGGCGCCTGCAAAATGTCTACGGAGACTGGCAGTGAACAAAATCCCGGTGAGTCGTTCCGCGAGGCTACTGCCATCATCCCAACAAGGTCATGCAAACCTGTCCTGTCTCTCGCGTGCAAGCCAGCCGCACACAGCTGTGACTCCTGCGATGAACTTCAGCGAGTTCGTCGCCAAAAAATGCAAACGAATCTCTCCATGACTACGCGAGGCCTCAAACAAGTCGGAGCACCTGAGAGGAGCTCAGAATGCTTCATTCGACTGTTCTTCCTCATCCACTGTGTGAATGATGGGGCGGTTGCTGTAAAGTGGTACCATTCGGGCATAATTTCCCTCACAGGAATGTGGCGTAAGGCTGTCGCATTGAACGGAGAATGTGTTGAAAAGTAGTGTTCTAGTGGCCAGAAGAGTGGAGAATAATGTGGTGTATCGGAATCCAGAAAAAAAAAAACCTGCATTCAGAGAAAAATGTGTTGCATTGGTCATTGAACGCCCTTCGTGTTTGTGATTAGTCAGTAAAATAATGATATAGCACAACGGTAAGCGTGTTGGAACACTAGGAAAGTTTACACCCTACCTGAGTTCAATTACAGTAAACCTCACTCGTAGTATAGTACGATTCATTGAAATTGAGTTCCTGCATTCGCCCCGCGCAAGAATGCTCGAATTAAATGCCGAACAGTCTCCTGTGTTCTGAGTGAGTACAGCTGCTGAAGGTCTCTTGAGAACACTAATTGGATCTTGTGTCAATGTGTAGGTTACTAGGACAACTGGAAGTGGTAATGGTACAAAAAATATTGTCATACAAGTGCCGGATGTGCAGCAAACTGTCACTGCCGCCTGGTAGTAATGGTTTCAGAACACCAGTCTCGTCCCGTATCAAGCTGGCCAAAGGTCACTGCCCGCGGCGGAATCATGACCTGCCACTGATAGCAAAGCTCAGCCTATTTTTTGATCGGTAACCGGTATAGAAACAGCAGCGTCAAGCCCTTGCGCTTCAAAACATAACGTGTTACTGATGACTGGCGGTATGCTTTCCACTTTCACCTGCGCAGCAGCATAACTTAAAAGTGTGAATGTAGTCCGTGGACCACGCATCGTTGGCGCAACATGCTTTTCTCCTGTGAGTTTCTATTACATTTAGCGTCAAATTTCACAACACTAGCTGATTCATAAAGATCAGGGAACTTGCAAGAGTCTGTGCAGCGTTCAGCAAAGGGAACAGTGTTACAGCGATGATGAAATCGTGTGGCCAGAATCGGACGTTTTCAATGAAGGCGTGCCACATCTCCTTCCGGCCTGTGTGTCTGCCAGAGGAGAGACGCCTAATGAGAGGTTAGTATTCACGTGAGGCCCCGCTTTCTCCATGTCGTTATAAGAATAAACTATACACACTTCGAGTTATTCTCATTGAGTCCATCTTCCTTGCCACATGTTCTTTGCTTATGTTTCAGTTATCTCTCTCACCAATGAACAGAATCTGTGTGAGAGCTAACAACTTTGCTCTGTAAGACTTGCAATACATTGTGACATTTAAATATGTAAACAACAAATATGTTCGTCACAAACAAATCTCACGGTGTAAAAAGTTTTTAAACCACCTGATCGTGATGGTATGGCTTTTAAATATGTCGTGGTCTTTAAGTAGCTGAAACAGTAGATCGAGTATCGCTTTGTGCATTAGTTAATCTGTGGCAGCCTTTGACAAGCAGTCTATTATGGACAAAATATTTCAAACTTTATCTTGGTCCTCGCTGCATATGGTCTTTGGCAGACAGTTAATTGTTTCATTATGACGGACTCTTACGCTAACAGTCAGGTTGGAATATAAGTAAAAAGTGTGTGGCGTTCACAGTTTTCTGTTACCATTCTTCAGTTTGAAATCATTCCATCGGAGAGAAAAAAAAAAGTCTGTTTAAAGTAGTATGAATGAAAATTAGTCTTACTAACAGTGTATCAGTAATTTCCAACTTATAGCGTTGACATTACCGAAAAAATTTCACTCAGGTCCCTCAGTAATAGTCGAAAGAAACTGTCCCTCTGCTCCGTATGCCCTATTCCACTTAAACACCCAGAAATTTAATCAAGACGTAATCTGTAAACGATACACTCAGCGGAGAAACGTAGTCGACTCCTAGCCCCCAAACTGAAAACTATCTACTCTCAGCGTGTCACACGAAATACGGGGGGGCTTCCGTCCATTTGTATAATAGGGGAAATGTACCATTCGCGATATTCCTTAATGATCCTCTCTGTCTTCTAACTGAACTGCTTTTGGAATGGATCATAAATTGAAAACATAATTCCCTCTGGTAGGGATAATAGTACTCGGCATGTTGAACGGTATGTAGCTTGTGTAGTTGGAGCACGCTCTTGCTCGAAACGATAATCGTTACAAGCTTGGAATGAATGTTAAAGTCGCCCGCGTTTGATCAGCGAGGAGATTGGGTGGCAGTACACCGCTAATGGTTCCTAGATGCCTGTGTTAGCGTTTTTCCTTGTTGTAACAATAAACATTTCATAAGTTGTTACAAGTGAATGAAAATACCAGTGACAATATCTTTACCCGACCCGTCCCGCATCTGATGTCAAAAAAGTTTGTTGGTGACTGATAATTACATAGATAGAATGAATCGTATAATTATACATGTGATAATCGATTCGTATGCGGCCTACTAAGCGCTGTAAAAAATAATTAAAAAACTAAAATCTTGAGTTGATCCACTACTACAGGTTTTACAACCGAAACCTGCTCGATAATTTGTTCGTAACCTCTGAAATGTTACGTGAAATTACATAGATCTCAGCGGAAGGTTACACATATCACTAAGGAGGAGAGCTGTTTACTGCATGTCTTAATAATTTAGAAAAGGCATCGTCAGCGCTGAGGGACGGAGTGGGTACCGTATTTGCTGGCTAGTTTTAGATATCCTTGATATGCTTCAGTATGAATTCCGCGCGCACTGCATCCCTTTACGAGACTGATCTTGTTCCGTAGAAGATGTGGCTCTAATTACTGGTGTGGGTCTCTAGAGGCGCAAGATGATGATTGTGACCGATGACTAGGGTTGCAAGTGCCAGACTAATTACACGAAAGCCACATTGAAATTGACGAGCAACGGCTTCTTTGTGAAGATACGGTACTGTTAAAAAATAAACGTACCGCTTACTTATTTTCTTCGACGGACGCCGGCCACTGTGGCCCAGCGGTTCTAGGCGCATCAGTCTGGAGCCACGCTGCTGCTACGGTCGCAGGTTCGAATCCTGCCTCGGGCATGGATGATGATGGTGTGATGTCATTAGGTTAGTTAAGTTTAAGTATTTCTAAGTCTACGGGACTGATGACCTCAGATGTTATGTCCCATAGTGCTTAGAGCCATTTGAACAATCATCGACAGACGATTCTTCACTTTACAGCTGTGTTTACGTCTGTATCTTCTTTCGCAAAAATTATGAAGATACTCACAATAGTGTAACATGCGGCGACTACAAACCAATTATCTGCAAAGTCTGAATATTCATAACTTAGTATTAGTGTTGTCCGCTGGTTTTAATTGTGATTATTGCACCTATTGAATCATCAAGTAAATGAACTGTCGTCGAAAAATTGCTACCTCATTTGATTACGTCAAAGGCCTATGTGATGGCTAGTGAAGATCTTCCCCGTTTGCAGAGTGCTTGTAGAGTACAAAGAGTGCAAAATAGTTGTAGACAACATCCAAAATATCTTCTCGTAACTTTTGCACGAGAGTCGAGTCTACTCACGATCTGATTCTTTCTTGACTGAACTACTATGGTGACACTCAAAAACCAACTGTTTTGTTTCCCCTTAGAAGTGATAAGATTAATAAACATCGAAAAGTTCTCTTGTTGATGTTTCTGAATAAGCTCCAGAACGACGTGTGTGTGGTTCGTTCAGAAACGCTGGATTGTTGTGGGAAGTACAAACGTTTGAGCTTATTTTTCTTCTCTACACTAAATTTAGCAATCAGTCTTACAGCATTTTAATTCTCTTTTCCCGTGTCCCTTTGAGTAGCAGAGTTCAAGAATGGCTGTTCCTGAGTTAACATCCAAAGTCCGTTTTTTCGTCTTCTGTGTGCACCTTTCAAAATATACACTGACGTGTGAGTTTCAGCTACGAGCGTTTTTTGTTTCGCGACAAAGCGTCATAAAAACAACACAGCTCTGGAGTATATTTCGTTTCTGCTAGACTAGTATTACTGTATTGTTTCAACTTTCCCAATAATTTCTGAATTGCTGCAGGTGTCTCTTCAGTCTTCGTATCTTCACGCGTTCCGTTTTTAAGTGTCCTCGAACATTTCTGCCGAAGAAAATAGCTGCCTGCGCAAGCATGTCAACAGGAGGAAGCAATGCAAAGCATAAGGGACGCGCGGTTCGAGGCGCCATGTCGCTGATCGCGCGGCCCCTCCCGCCAGAGGTTCGAGTCCTCCCTTGGGCATTGGGTGTATGTGGTGTTTTTAGCACAAGCTAGTTCAAGTAGTGTGTAAATCGAAGGACCGATGACCTCAGCAGTTTGGTCCGTTAGTAATTCACACACATTAGAACAAAGCATAAGTGCGAGACTTTAGGAAGGATGTTACGATGAATGAACCAGGGTCCTAATTCGGTTTGTTTGCGTTAGGCACTTGTACTACCCGAATCAGGTATTGTCCTGCCTCCTATACTCCAGTGACATTGTTTTGAGATGAATTGTCATTCCCATAAATCACAATTCTCATGTAGAAAGACACGTTGTCTGCAGCATGTGTGCACTTTTGGAAAACTATCACTTTCTCGGCAACGAATGATGGGAAAACGGAGAAATGGGAATAGGTTTTGTCGCCTCTGAAATTGATCTGTGTCCTTCCGAAGCTTCCCCCCTCCCCCCACTTCATGCTGTCTCGCAAAATAGTTTAAATTACGGTTTCAAAGTGGTTCGAGGATCGTCGTGAGCTGGGTGCGCTCTATAGGCTGGAGTTAGACCAATTAAATTCGCTGAAACATCCACAGGAGTATAAAGATAAGAATAGTACTCTCTCGAGACTTACTCGAATAACATATGCACTGTCAATCACAGCATGTATGGGGTGAGCTGTACACGAGCAGAATTTGGTTGTGCCTTGTCCGTGTGGAGTCTCGCAATGTGATACGTTTCCTTTGGCGTGTCTGTAGCCGCCTGATAGAAGCAAGGTACCACACAGTACCTCAGGTAATCGGGCCCTCTAGCCTAGTCTTCCTGATATGAGGGATTCAGATTTATCGGAACTTACATATGTGTATATGCCACGCATTTTTAGTAAATTCACACTGAAAGAGCGCACTGAACTGCCCACATTCATTGTTGGCAAAGAGCACATCAGCAGTAGCGGTCGTTGCCACGTGTTGACGCCTCTTCGTTCTGCGACGCCCCCCCCCCCTCTATCTGTGTGTGTGTGTGTGTGTGTGTGTGTGTGTGTGTGTGTTGACGACATGGGTGATCGCCTTGACCTCGCGACTCTACAGCGCAAGTCATGTTGCTCTTTGCAGGCATGTCTGCGTTACATGTACGCTGCGCTAACTTAAAAGCCCTCGAAGGCCGTTGAAACATGTGCAGAGATTGAAATAAGATACTGTTTACATTCGTTTTTCACTGTTTTGGATATTAACATCACTTTTTAAGGAGAAACGGTGCGGCTTCAGTCCCAAACGGAATTATAATAGGCTGCGTGTAAATGTTACATTAGTTATAGGAAATCCACAACGAGAAATTGGCGTCACGTGCGGACACCAAACCATATTTTCTTTCATTCTATATTTTGACTCTGGGTCTTCTTTTGATTCAAATGGCAGTCAGTTTTCCGAGTAGTGGATGATGGGACGTAGTATAAATACTTGTGTATGTGATTGATTAGTCGAATTACGATTAGGTCGAAAGGGTTACGTCGGCATTCTATAACCTATTCACTAAAATTGTCGTGACCATTTAAGAATAACAGTGATTTTGCACGTTTATAGTTACAGAAACAATGAAGAAACAGAAGATGTTTATTGCACGAGAAGTAAAAAAAGGATCTCCAAACCTCATCGATTTTTAGTGATTAGAGTGTATATATATATATATAATGACGGGTGCAAAAATTGGCAATTGACCCTAAATAATGAAAAGTGTGAGGTCATCCACATGAGTGCTAAAAAGAGTCCTTTAAACTTCGGTTACACAATAAATCAGTCTAATCTAAAGGCCGTAAATTCAACCAAATACCTATGAGCTACAATTAGGAACAACTTAAGTTGGAAAAGCACACAGAAAATGTTGTGGGAAAGGCTAACCAAAGACTGTGTTTTATTGGCAGAACACTCACAAGATGGAACAGCTCTACTAAAGAGACTGCGTACACTACGCTTGTCCGTCCTCTTTTGGATTACTGCTGCGCGGTCTGGGATCCTGACCAGATAGGATTAACGGAGTACATCGAGAAAGTTCAAAAAAGGGTAGAACATTTTTTATTAACTAGAAATAGGGGAGAGAGTATCACTGACATGATACAGGATTTGGGGTGGACATCATCATCTCTAATTCTCTTCTTAACTATTATTTCTCAGCACAACCTATCCCGCAACATCCGTAAAAGCTTTTCATTGTTTGTGGCCACCCTGTAGCAGCTCCGTATAATCGTTTCTTGGTTGTTTGTCGACAACGTGGCAGCGAGTCTAAAGCGTTTTGGAAGTCAATCACTACGTATTATCAAAAAGTATGTATGTAGGTACATATGTTCGTTATCTCCTCCTAAACCACTGGACCGATACCAACCAAACTTGCTACACATTGTTGCTGTGCGAATGAGAACTACCTGCCTATGAAAGGAGTGAGGGCGGGGGTGAGAAAGAAGTGTACTCCAAGACGCGTGAACACCCATACTTCATTCATCCAATATTCGAGAGTGAGAGCACTTAGCGATTTGCAACAAACTTTACGCATAATTTCAAATGTCAACGAAACTTTTTCTCGCTAACAAACCCCACAAATCGATAGAAGGTAAAAAGTTCAGGCTTATTACATTTTCCGCAGTGGCTAGCACACTGGTCACAAATTGGTGCAAAACTCTTGGTGGTTACGATTAAGCATCGTCAGAAATTTTGCTGAAATATTATGCAGGATGCACTTTTGTCGACTCTGACCAATCGCGGCATCCACCTCGTACACAGCTTCTTCATAGCCAATTCTCTGTGCAGGTTATGATTCACTCGTTCAGTTGAGATGCCTGCAGTCTCAGCAATCTCACGAATTTTTATTTGGTGGTCTTGCATTACCATATCTTGGGTTTTGTCAATTATTTCCTTTGTGGTGGCAGGAGCGCACTTCGTCTTCGGCACTTGTCGAACAAAAGTTTAAATTCATTAATCCGAAAGTAAATGGTCTTCGGTGATAGTGCAGAATCCCCATGAACTTCATTCCACTCAGGTCTGTTTTGTGCGGCAGTCCAAACCTTCAAATGAACATGCTTAACAGCAGTACGAAACACAGTTTTCTCCGTTTTCAATCGCAGTCTACACGTTGATCAACTCAGATGGCGTCAACAACGAACACTGTTTGGAATAACCAAGTTTCCAACCATGAAGGCACAATAAAGATCTTCCATGCCTTTATGAAGATTTACGAGACTTATCAAATCACCCTCGTACTTAAATCGGCGTTTTTCAGTGAGTACACTGAATCACTGAATTGCAATTCTCTGAAGTCTGCAAAATATCCACCTAAAGATGTCATTATCTCGTCATTACATTTAAAATCCAAATACGAACTTATTTAGATCAGGGAAATGGTACACTCCAGCTAGTGCACACCGTTGATAAGGGCAGATGTACCAACCACTCGAGCTTCAAATCCATCAGGCGCCAACGCACTTTCTTTTATTCCCTTTGTGAAAACCCCCCTCTCCTCTTTCTTTCACAATCACAAACTTAGTGTCAAATGAAACTGGCTTCGCCATTTTTTATGCTGTGTGGCCATCGATTCCACAAACTCTTTTTATTGCTGTTTCGACAAATTACCAATCGGCATTACCACTGTCTGCATCGATGAGTCCACTACAACTACTATTCAGTCCTATTCGAATCCACACTGGACACGCATTCGGGAGGACGACGGTTCAATCCCGCGTCCGGCCATCCTGATTTAGGTTTTCCGTGATTTCCCTAAATCGCTCCAGGCAAATGCCGGGATGGTTCCTTTTGCACGGCCGACTTCCTCCCCTAATCCGATGAGGCCGATGACCTCGCTGTTTGGTCTCCTCCCTCAACCCCCCCCCCCCCTCCCACCCGTATTACATTTTCACTGTTCATGCAGTTAAACTGCCGCATCGGGCAACGTTATATTTCATTACTTCTTTACTACTAACTTTATTCGCGACAGATTTTGCAGGCAATACTCATGTATTCCACTGAATTTGCCTGCAAAATTATATCATTGTGCGACTCATAGTTCAGGAGATAAGACGTTAGAAACCTGACAAGCGTGAAAAACTGCCGCATCATACATGACTTTTAAATTTCTTACTTCTTTATTACAATATTCTACTCGCAACACATTTCACAGAGAGTATCCAAATATTTTGTTGATTGTACCTAGAAAATTATAACATGGTAACACACATTCCGGGCAGATATAATTGAAGTGCAACTACTCGCAGAGGTCCGTTGCGGTCTCTAATCATCTTATGGCAGCGGAACGTTGTAAATATTCTAATGCGTTAACCAGGAACCGATTTATAATCTCCTAGTTTGGCTACCAAGTGCAACTCCGACGCTGTGAATTAGTTTATTAATAACGGGACGCGGGCAGAAAAGGTCAGACTTTGATTTTATTATTAACGAGCGCTTACACAGTTTGTTCGATATGAGCACCTAAGACGTCGACGAGATGTTGTATAGTGCCAGAATTGGGCCTGGTGGCCAAAATTGGAAATAATTTTTTTTTTCAGCGAACATCGGTTCTGCATTAACGGATTGCCAAATCCACCAAGTTTCACTGCCGTACAGTAATACAGCCCACACTGGGCCTCTGTGAGTAGCTGCACTTTAATTATAACCACCCAGTAGTTCAGGAAATACGACATACCAAACATTGTGCTGCGTGAAAACGAAACTGCAGGGCGAAATTCGCTAGAGGTACAAGTGTGTACAAATACGTACGAAACACGTGAAATATATGTGACGTGCGTTCGCAGGCAAAGCCACGAGTAGAAGGCTCCTCATATACCCATGGATCTATTTCAACGAAACTTAATACACATTCTAATTACTACCTGCAAAGGAATACTGTGGGAGTAAGAACTAGCAACCTCCTATTGGAATACGGATGATAACATGGAGATAGAAGAGGGTAGGAGGAGATGGAGATAGACAAGCGGGGAGAGGGAAATGGACAGAAGAGAGGGAGATGAACAAAGAAAGGGGAGAAGATTGTCAGTGAAAGAGAGGAGGAAGAGATGGACATAGAGGGGGGAGGGGTAATGGAGGAGAGAGAGAGAAGGAGGAGATGGACTGATAGAGGGGTAATGAGGAGCTGGGCTAATAGAAGACGGGTATTCACCTAGTAATAAATAAAGCAAGCACGAGTTGTTTTTCGTGAACTTATGTCGAGTCTTTGAGAGTGGCATGCGTTTTCTTTTTTCCAGGCAAGTCATAATATTAGAGCCTTGAATATGCTCTGGGATCCTCAAATACGAAGACGTTAACGATACTGGTGTGTAATTCTGTGCATCCGTTCTCTTATCCATTCTTGTAAATAGAAGACACTGCGCTTTTTCCTCTCATGTGGAACTATACGTAGCGCAAGAGATGCTCGGTAAATAAGGGCTGGGAAAGGTTTAACTCCGCAGCGTTTTCAATGTGTAATCGGATGTTAATTTCGTCAGACGTGGTTCCATGCTCATTTTGTGTAATCTTGATTGTATTTTAGTCTTAATTGTTTTTCAAGGCATGCATGTGATTCTTTCAGTACCTCGCGACCAAGAGCGTTGATAACATTAAGCCGAGATCAAAATATAAACATTGGGGTCTTTTGTTGGTTACCTACGTCCAATCAACAAGCATACGACTAAAGCTTTGTCGATCCTTCAGTAGGTGTTCCCCTTCAAACGTCTCTCTCTATCCCCCCGCCCCCTTCACTCTCTCTCTTCTCTCACTAGATAAGAGAAGTGAACTGTGTGAAGTTTAGCGGCATAATAAGTCTAGTGGCCAGAAACTTTGCAACTACCATAGCTTCTCTGCTTCTCCGCTGTATCTGAAGATGAAAATCTGTTTCAGTATACATGGTTAAGAGCCACCGGCAAGCAGCATGGTCGTCCAAGGGGAGAGGTAGGTGAAGAGAAAACACGAAAGGCACTTCGAAACGGAGACAAAATAATTGATATGAATATAATTGCGGCACCATCTTTATGTCGAACACTTTTCTGGAATTAAACATATGTAGCGGTTTGTCGTTCACAAGAAAAATATCCAACCCATTTTTTAAGATAAATACTTCCTCTAAGTTCTATAAACGATTAGTGAAGTTAACAGCTGTACATATCTCTTGTGTTCCAAGAGCAACACATGGGGCAAGTCTGAAGAAACAGTGAAAAGGAATGTCATTTTTGTCACTATGCCAAGATTTCGGTATCCATGCTAGTCAGAGCCTGTTACACACAAGGAGATATGTGAGATGAGAAGCGGACGTGTTGCTGGGTTCTCCGTCTAGTTGCTTCGGAGGTATGACGTAGTTCAGTGATTCGTAAAAACCGGTTGTGTGTTTTGGTTTCTGTCAGTTGCGACGAAACAGCGCGGGAACTTCAGTATAAATATTTATCTTAATGCGCGCCGGGAGAGGGAGAGGGAGGAAGAGAGAGAGAGAGAGAGAGAGAGATTGGCGTTAGTTGATGGAGCGAGCAAGAAGAAATTTGTTTGTCACGGTTCTTGAACCGGACGCGAGGCCGTTGTTGGCTTACAAACAGAAATTCGACTGACAGCTGTGCTCAAAGTAAGGCTAAACTCATTTCTTGGCATGGTAATCGGCCTTTGAAACTACAAAATAGAGGATCTCGTGCAACTTTTGTTCATTACACACATGAAACATATAAGTGGCAGAAAATGTTCTCCACAGGCGACATACTCTGGTGTTGTTCGAGGGACATGACGTCGTAGTTTCTCGTGTAATTGTCGGGGCTCAGTACTAGTTCGTTATTACTTATTGTTGCAGATAACATGGTTCTAGGCACTTCAGTCCGGAAACGCGCTGCTGCTACGGTCGCAGGTTCGAATCCTGCCTCGGGCATGGATGTGTCTGATGTCCTTAGGTTAGTTAGGTTTAAGTAGTTCTAAGTTCTAGGGGACTGATGACCTCGTGATCAGAGCCATTTGAACCATTTCCAGGCCGTGCAGTACTATGCATATACAGGGTGATTCAAGAAGACATGCAAATATTTTAATATGTTATTCTACAAGTAAAACTAAAGAAAAAAGTTCATATAAACATAGGTCCGCAAATGTTTAGTTACGGAGTTAGCGGCTAATAAAAGATTTTGCCTGAAATTTAGCAACTTGGCTAATATGAAGCCATCGCAAAACTGTACGAGGTTAAAGCACGATTCCTATTAATTACGTTGTTATTGGTCTAGTTATTCAGGAATACAATCCACTCTGCCCCTCCACTCACACCCCTCATAAGTCAGAATTTTTAGTTTATCGTTCATGGCACTCAGTGCAAAAATTTGCGACTACACGAATTATTTCCCTCATTTTACCCCCTTTGGACGTCACTCACTGTTCAATCACGCCATCGGCTATTCCCTTAACACACTGACTTGCACTTTCCCTTGAGGATAATGAAAGAACAAAGACCTTTGTATACGTCATTCAAGAACTAATTTCGTTTACAATTCGATCTAAACTTAATCTTTACAACCACAGTACTTTCGTAGTAAAAAAGACCAGACAAAACGATTTAACTGTTAAGTTTATGCTGTTAAAGGTCGCAAAATTGTGATGTAAAATTTACACAAACGTCGGTTTTACAGTTTGTAGATGCACGGCTAAGCCGGTGGCTTAGTCCAATTATTGACGGCCAAAAAAGATCGAATGAGACAAAATAATTCAAGTAGTATTATAGTTTTGTACAGTGGTATGAGGGAATGCTATGAACGAAATACTAAACATTGTGCTGGTAGAGGAGGAGGAGGAGGAGGAGAGAGGCGAGGGGCGGCTGCTGGGTTTGCGTTTTGTAAGGTTTTCTTGAGTAACTCGAAAACCGCGGCCTCAAAAATAAACTAAATTAAATTTACTACAAACAGGTCCTATTCGTTCTCTCGCATTAGCAGTTTCCGCAAAGAGAGCGAGAGAATATTTAAAATCTCGCGCGACTCGTATCTGCTGTAACTTAGGTGCTTTTCGTCGGTCAGTTTGAGATATACTAGTTTACCGTTTTGTCTCGACTTCCTCTGCACCGCTGTTGGGCGTTGTAAACAGTTGCCGTTTACACCCTGTATGTGGAAAACTCAAATGCATCCTCGTTTGGATGGCTGGTTAAGCAGCAAACACTCATCTAATACGGCGTAGAGTACAGTATCTAAACAAGTGCTGGAGAATAGCTAATAGCTCTTAATTAGTCTTATAAAACAGGCTATAATGAAACGGTAATATAATCCAGCGGTTGTCCAAGCCATGGAGGACGTAATGTTTCATTCTCATGCCGGTCGAACTAACATTGGAGATTTTTCCAGTGATTTTACTCTTCATTTCTGTTGGGATGATGAGGCCAATTGAAATCCACGATGTGACCACCCAGGTAGGGATATATGGTGCACTGCTCTCATTCGAAAATAATGAGGAATGGGCTGTGTCTTATTAGCAGGACAATCTATGCGATCCCTTGCAACGGCTGATGCTTAGAACTTCTGACTGAACTGGTGAACTTTATACTGGTAAAGACAGCATCAAATTGAGACAGGTAGATAATCTAGAATTCGACATGAGCCACGGAAAGAGGAAGAGTAACCCCTGATTGTCAAGTCTGAAGCCTTCCTTCCATGTGTTCCGAGTATTTCTTCAAATATAGCTAAGCATTTATCGAAAGAGATTTTGTGCGTACCCGCGAAAACGGCAGCTCTTCTGTGGACTTGAGGGATGATCTGTCTGCTGTTACGCAAGGTGGAAGTGATATTCCTTGCGTAGACTTCTTTCATTTGCCATGTTATTTGCTAATGTATGGCCTAGTATGTTTTTTAACTTATGGCGGTGAACCATTGTTGAACTTTTTAACTCCAAAACGCATAATTCCAAAAATCAAGGGGGGGGGGGGCGGACTACGCACAATAGATAAGCATGAGAATTCTGCATAATACGATTCCGGAAACAATTCATTCTTGAAAAGACTAGTTTGTGCCCAGGAAGGCTATTTATATGAGTTTGCCCTTACTCGTGTGAAGGCTACTATAATTTTTACGTTCGTGTTGTGAGAAAAATGGGCTGAATGCCGGATAGGATACCTTGAAACTTGTACCAGTCACACTCAGAAAAATCATTTTCCGTTTTTCGAACACACCTCAACATGAACCATTAACAGCTTCTGAACAGGAGGAGTAGAGATCACACAGCAATCGTAGCCGCCAGCCGTGTTTAGAATTTTTTCACGACAGGAGAGCAGTTGTTGGCAATTTGAAACTACGAATCCACACGTTTACACAGTAGTACAGTACTGGGGAAATGCGTGACGATTGATGAACATGACGTACATGCCGCCAAGAAAGAGAATTTCAGCCGAAAATTTGTGCATATATTATATTAATGTTCTATTGGTACGGAATTCACCGCTTCAGCCGCTGCTTTCGTTCTTCCTTGCAGATGACATTATTAAAAACTCAGTTCTTAATTGTATGAGAAAGAGGAAAGGAAAGGAAACCTTAAACCTATGATGTAGATTTTGCATTGGGGCATATTACGTCTCCGCAGCTGAGTAGTCAGCGTGTGTTGCTGCCAAAAGTTTAGTACCCCGCTCTGCCAGGGATAGTGTTCTTGGTGAGAGGACTGAAGGTGGGTGCACTTAGCTTGGTTCTGCCAGTTGAGAAGCTTCTTGAGTGGGAAGTGGCGGCTCCAAGGACTAGCAAGGCAACAACCGCCGGGAATTCGGTGTGCTGACTCTACAATCTCAATGGCGCATCAGAATGACGCCATTTGCAAACGATGGCCCGGTGGCCCAGTCTGAATTGAATGATGCGTCAGGAGCAGAGGTCATGGCCATTAATGGGATAGCTGCCAAATAACTCCTCCACATTTAATGTCATTATTTCATTAGTGCTTAGCTACAATTTCGATTAAAATCCTAGACTTCGTGTTCTCGGTACAGTAGCGCGAAATTTCTATACTACTTGTGACATGTCTCTGGACCGTTCCACAATGTTTAACGCTTCTTTGGTGTTATTTGAAAAAAATTTTAACCATTCGCTTCAAGTGATTCATGAAACGGAGAAAACATAATCCACTATGGTCGGACGACAGAGGGATAGAGAAACAATTAAAAACGCTCAAAAGAGGAAAGGCCGCTGGACCTGATGGGATACCACTTCGATTTTACACAGAGTACGCGAAGGAACTTGCCCCCTTCTTGCAGCGGTGTACCGTAGGTCTCTAGAAGAGCGTAGCGTTCCAAAGGATTGGAAAAGTGCACAGGTAATCCCCGTTTTCAAGAAGGGACGTCGAACAGATGTGCAGAACTATGGACCTAAATCTCTAACGTCGATCAGTTGTAGAATTTTGGAACACGTATTATGTTCGAGTATAATGACTTTTCTGGAGACTAGAAATCTACCCTGTAGGAATCAGCTTGGGTTTCGAAAAAGACGGTCATGTGAAACCCAGCTCGCGCTATTCGTCCACAAGACTCAGAAGGCCGTAGACACGGGTTCACAGGTAGATGCCGTGTTTCTTGACTTCCGCAAGGCGTTCGATACAGTTCCCCACAGTCGTTTAATGAACAAAGTAAGAGCATATGGACTATCAGACCAATTGTGTGATTGGATTGAAGAGTTCCTAGATAACAGAACGCAGCATGTCATTTTCAATGGAGAGAAGTCTTCCGAAGTAAGAGTGATTTCAGGTGTGCCGCAGGGGAGTGTCATAGGACCGTTGCTATTCACATTATACATAAATGACCTTGTGGATGACATCGGAAGTTCACTGAGGCTTTTTGCGGATGATGCTGTGGTGTATCGAGAGGTCGTAACAATGGAAAATTGTACTGAAATGCAGGAGGATCTGCAGCGAATTGACGCATGGTGCAGGGAATGGCAATTCAATCTCAATGTAGAGAAGTCTAATGTGCTGCGAATACATAGAAAGGTAGATCCCTTATCATTTAGCTACAAAATAGCAGGTCAGCAACTGGAAGCAGTTAATTCCATAAATTATCTGGGAGTACGCATTAGGAGTGATTTAAAATGGAATGATCATATAAAGCTGATCGTCGGTAAAGCAGATGCCAGACTGAGATTCATTGGAAGAATCCTAAGGAAATGCAATCCGAAAACAAAGGAAGTAGGTTACAGTACGCTTGTTCGCCCACTGCTTGAATACTGCTCAGCAGTGTGGGATCTGTACCAGATAGGGTTGATAGAAGAGATAGAGAAGATCCGACGGAGAGCAGCGCGCTTCGTTACAGTATCATTTAGTAATCGCGAAAGCGTTACGGAGATGATAGATAAACTCCAGTGGAAGGCTCTGCAGGAGAGACGCTCAGTAGCTCGGTACGGGCTTTTGTTAAAGTTTCGAGAACATACCTTCACCGAAGAGTGAAGCAGTATATTGCTCCCCTCCTACGTATATCTCGCGAAGAGACCATGAGGATAAAATCAGAGAGATTAGAGCCCACACAGAAGCATACCGACAATCCTTCTTTCCACGAACAATACGAGACTGGATTAGAAGGGAGAACCGATAGAGGTACTCAGGGTACCCTCCGCCACACACCGTCAGGTGGTTTGCGGAGTATAGATGTAGATGTAGATGTAGAAGTAGAAGTTCGACACACCCCTCTCCTAAATTGCGACTCCATTCGCCTTTATGATGGTCGTTTCGGAAGTGTTGAGAAAGAAGCCCAAATTTTCGTAACCTTTCTTTTATATCTTCTGATATTTTAATCCATGATATGCGTGCTGGACAGACTGCCCACTAGCTTTTTATAGACAGAGAGAACAGTTATTAACAGGCAACTAGATCTCAGATATAAGCCGGACGTCTGGGTGTGTAGATTCTGTGCTTCTCAAGAAATTCATTTGTTGGTCGTTCCTATGTTGAGCAGGTGCTCTTTTCTGATGGTCAGTGGGACTGCATTTGGCCACGTACCATGGTTTCGCACACTTAACATACCAGTCCGCAGTTACATCCTACCTCCTTGAAAGTGTTGTGCGGCAATGTAGTCAATTTGGGTTCTTCAGTATTAGTTGGTCGGGTATCTCTGTGACAGATCCATACTCTGGCAGCGGCATCGTCCCTTGTTCAGTTGGTGCAGCCACGTTTCAGCTCTTGTGTAGATAGTGCATCTTTGGACCTGGCTGAATTAATGCTATAAAACACTATTCTTAAAATCCTGAACTTTCAGCTTTCTTTTACTGATTTGGATGTACGCTATTCACTGATCGCAAAACTTTCGAGAGCGATTGCTTCATTTCCGTAGTTACGTACATTTTCAACATTTCATGTAATTATTGACGTAATTTAAAAATTGACAATGCTATCCCAGAATACTCATTAAAAGGTATAACCATAAGGTTAGTTATAAACTGTATATATGTCTTGAGACCCAAACAATATTCATAAGTATTCGAGAATGAAAACACTCGGCGATTTCCAACACACCTTTTCGTAACTTTTGCAAACTTTTTCCCGCTTGTATGCTTAACATCATATTTTTAACATGTTCCTTCATTTATAAAATAAACATGCGTTCGAAGCTGTTTTATGCAACCTAGGTCGCTGCACAGACCGCGGCGCGCCATTGATCTGGTGGCAGCGCACACCAATTCGGTCTTTTTTGTGAAAATAGAATCTCATTTTGCATTCCGTCGCTGTAAATGCATACAAGCAGTGAATTGAATTCGATGTAACAAATCTTGAATTTTTATCGTTGAGTCGATAGAAACAATTACAAGTTACCGGTAGATAATGTTTTAAAATGCGGTAGTCTTTTTTGGTTACGTTATACATGTGAACGATTTTTTCCATAATGAACAATAAAAAAAATCAGTAACTGGGAACCGGTTGACGACTGGCAATTGTAGATTCAAATTTGCGCTTATCTGCGAAAATAAAGGTGAAATCATTGAAATGTCATGTTTCAAAATACGTTGTGTAACAAATGTTTCTGTAAAAATACAATTTGTTAAGTAAAACGCGTATATGTGAAAGATGCTATCAACTAATTATGTTCTTTTCTTCGCGGCCCTTACCTAGTCAGAGTGGAGTGTTCGCGGCCCGTGGTACTAGGAAGTCTGTACATCGCTGCTTTGAATGATGGGTTGTGGTTTTTTTTCTGGTACTATACTGTAACATCTATCTCTTTTTTTCTCCGACATTTCGAAGAGCCTAGCCACTGGGCCGACGGAGTAATGTTAAAGTTAGTTGGGCACAAGGTAACAGGGATGAGTTAAATTCTTTGGGATGGTATTGGAATAATTGCACGCTGTATCTCCAAAGTCTGTAGAAGGCTTCACCTCAATGTCTCATTTGTTAGCGAAATAGTAATAATTTTTTTCATGTCCACTTCTTTCCGTCCTGGATCAAGGAAATATAATTGTGTTTTTCAGCGTGTACGTTCAGTAAACTCTTGCTATTATGTTGGTGTAGTATGTATGTGTGGTGTATTATGTATAATGCACGACGGAGGGCGTAGCATTTCGAAACAACGTTCTTTATTTATGTAAAAAATATATATTTTGTAGTACGTTATGATGTTACTCGTGTAGTGGTAAGGTGTTTTTGAGTTGATCCGCGGCAGCCAATCCTCTGTCGGATACGGGACAATTATTTATTGCCTCTCGTTCTGAAAATGGATGTGAGAAATTCGTAGTCTTTCTGAGCAGGATGTTGTAAATAGTCTCGTCGCTAGTGTGTGTTACATACAACAATGCATTATGAAAAAGACTTTCGTTAAAGATAGTTTGTCCCTCACTAGCTGTCCCTCACACTGTTATGTCTTTTAAGCTTTGATGTCTTCACAAACAAAACGTAAAAGTATACTGTCTAACGAAATTCTGGTGTTGAGGGTTGAAGATACTAACAAAAGAAATTTAACAGTTTATTGGAAACGTAACACTGGCGAATTTTACAAGAACGAGGAAGCAAATCGATAGTGTCCTTGTTCAAGTCCTTTTAGGAACTACGGAGAATCCAAATCTTGATGACAAGACTTTGTTTTGAAAACAGCTCGAGATAAATACGAGAGAAATACCACCACGTCCGACGCGCATCAGGTTTCAGACTGCTAAGGGTGCACCGTGGCGCTTCGCAAGCAGGTAATGATGGTTATCACTTTCACTCACTTCGCTTTGAGCCGTGACGATCCCGCACCGCTTTCACTATGTGCCTGCAGTTCTTCCTGTCTCGCGCCGCTTCCTTCCATTCAGTGATACCCATCACCCTACAGTCTTGAAGTTACCTCATCTTTCCACCTACTTCTTGACCGTCCAGGGTATCTTGAGCCTTCCATCTTCCTCTGACGGACTATTCTGTCTGGGTCCATTCTGACAACATGGCCAGCCTATTGTAAACGTCACGCGTTGGCGATATTCATTACCGAGGGTTGGCGGGCTGGCTTAGCTACTTTTTCACTAGATCTCCAAACTACTCTTTTGAGTTACTTGGTCAAATTTCGGCCCATTTTATTTGTTTATATTTTATTTTATTTTTTTCCCCCCTGTGCACTTTTGGTCAGCCGGCCGCGGTGGCCGAGCGGTTCTAGGCGCTTCAGTCCGGAACCACGCGGCTGCTACAGTCGCAGGTTCCTATCCTGCCTCGGGCGTGGATGTGTATCATGTCCTTAGGTTAGTTAGGTTTAAGTAGTTCTGAGTTTAGGGGACTGATGACCTCAACTGTTAAGTCTCGTGGTGCTTAGAGCCATTTGAACCATTTGAACTTTTGGTCATGCTGTATATTTCCACTCCGTGTGGTTGAGTTTCGGCTGTGTTTTCGTATTCACGATTGTGGAGGATAAAAGTGTTAGGAGCGCAAAGTGAACGTTGTTCAAATGGCTCTGAGCACTATGGGACTTAAAATCGGATGTCATCAGTCCCCTAGAACTTAGAAGTGCTTAAAACTAACTAACCTGAGGACATCACACACATCCATGCCCGAGGCAGGATTCGAACCTGCGACCGTAGCGGTCGCAGGGTTCCAGACTGAAGCGCCTAGAACCGCTCGGCCACACCGGCCGGCCGTGAACGTTGTCTGCTGTTCTGTTTAACGTAATACACTGGTGTCGAAAACGTAAGGACGGAAGTAACTGTCGGATGAGGTGTTACTGCCAAGTAACACAGCTCGATGGAAACTGGAACATACATCGAGAGAATTGCTTCTATATATTACAGGAGGTAACTAAAAGAAATACGCATTGAGAGGAATAGAAATGAGACTTTTTAAGACGATAATTACAATGAACGATTCATGTTCGTTCTGTGGACATTACAAAAGACGGGACATGGTTGTTAATACGGTGTACGACCACCAAAGACTGCAGTGCATGCTCTGCAACGGCCGGCCGCGGTGGTCTCGCAGTTCTAGGCGCGCAGTCAGGAACCGTGCGACTGCTACGGTCGCAGGTTCGAATCCTGCCTCGGGCATGGATGTGTGTGATGTTCTTAGGTTAGTTAGGTTTAAGTAGTTCTAAGTTCTAGGGGACTAATGACCACAGCAGTTGAGTCCCATAGTGCTCAGAGCCATTTTTTTGCTCTGCAACCTGCTCCAGTGCTGGCCACAAGGCTGGTAAGGAGTTGTTGTTTTAGGGCTTTCTATTTCTCCGCCGGAGTGGTTGACAACTGCAGGAGGGTCATTGATGCATGTGGAAGTGTTGCTGCTCCTCGACGTGTCCCGCGCGTGCTCTATGGAACATAAGTCGGGGAACGGGCAGGCCAGTTAATTCGCCGAATATTCTGTCGTTCGAAACGCTCCTCCGCATGCGCTGTTCGATTTCGTCGCGCATTGTCACCCATAGAAATGGAGTCATGACCGAATGTGCCCCTGAAAAGACACACATGGGAAAGGAGTACAGTGTCACAGAAACGTTGACCGATGAGTGCACAGTGTTCAAAGATTTGGAGGTTAGTACACCCATGTAGCATCATGCCTGGACCACTAAAACGGTCATGGTCGACAGTGTTCCCGAATGCATTACGTATTCCCATCTCTAACCGTATGTAGGTACGTGCAGCATTGTCGAACAAGAATGCCTTTTGTAGTGTCCTAAGGGAAAATCTCGAATGGCGATGATTCCATTGTAAACTTTGAATAAAAGTGTAATTTGAGTTCGTCTCAGTACTTATTTCTTTCAGTATTGTATTGCAGCACTTCTTGCCAGGTATGGTCCAAATTCCATCGAGCCCAGGGATGCAAAAGATATCCGTGTTTTAGAAACATCGATGTTTAATAGAAGAAGTATCGATGTTTTCTTCGCACGTTTCCAATTGCCAATCGTCGATGTATCGATGTTATTTTCAACACTTCTATCGATTTTTGTTTGGGATTTGAATCACTACAACTCGTTTGTCAGTTGCCATTCACAGTTAAAAAGTTTACTCGATTCTTAGCCTTTTTAGACTTTTTTTGTGAAACTGCTGATCAAAAAATAGGTACGACTGTCACAAACTGATTTGTTGACAGTAACTTTAAATTTGTGGAAACTGTGAATTGCTGGTTTAATCTTAATTTTTGAGAGGTAGGTGTATTGCTCAGTATTGTTTAGTGTTGTTGGAATAGAATCATCCCCTAATGTCAGCAAAATTACTTAATTATTTGCTAAATTCTTGAGTATTCATCTCTTAATTCATGAAATACTTTATTGTTTTGTTTCATATAAACGAAATGTTGATTCGAGTCGTCGACAAAAAATAAATATTACTACAATGGTGTTAGTGTGAAATTTGGTACACAATGAGACAATGAGCTGGATTAACTCATAGGATACTCTTTATCTCGCTAATGAGTTTTCCTGGGTTTATGGTTATCTATAACTACTTCTTCAAGGTTATAGTGCACATGTCTGCCAAATACCGCTAGTAAGTTGCCCGAATGAAGCCGTTAATAATAGTTAGCCAAAAGATACGATTATACTCCAGTTAAAAAGGAATTATGGAAACAAATACAAGACGATTTGGGAATCAAATGTAATTCGGTTGTGGTATTGGCTGCTGAATTGGATCTAAAGTTTTAAGTTACTACATTTTAAAGATACAAGAGTGAAATGGTCACATACTTCAGTGGACTCGCAAAAAGGGCAATAATATCAGTAACAAATACGATTCTCCGACGATTCAGAAAAAGTAGATAAGACTGATAATATGTGGAAATATCATAGTCGACTCTGTCAATCCAAGCGTCATCTGGGATACTCTTGCAAAATACGGCATTCCAACAAAGATTATTAACGTCATCAAGGAAATGTATGAAGACTATGAATGCCAAGTACTACATAATGGAGAACTAACAGAGCCTTTCCAAGTTAACTCGGGAGTATGAAAAGGGTGTATTCTTTCGCCAAAACTATTTCTTTTGGTGTTGGACCATGTGATGAAGAGAGCGATGGGGGGACACGGAAGAGGGGTGTACAATGGGGGATGCGGGATAGGCTCGAAGATCTACATTTCGCAGACGGCGTTTGCTTAATGGCACAACGATATCGAGACTTCGAAGAGAAAGTGGCCAGGTTACAGAAAGAGGCGGAAGTTGCAGGCCCCAAGATAAATGTTCGCAAAACTAAAGAAATGCGGATATATTAGACCACCACCGATAGGCTGGCCATTAATGGAGAGGTCGTAGAACAGGTCCAATCTTTCCTCTATCTCGGAAGTATAGTCACGACTACAGGAGGCGCTGAGGAGGACGATCGTAGTCGCATTCGCAAAGCAAATGGTGCATTTGTACAACTGTACCCTGTCTGGAGAAATAGGAACATGTCAAAGAAGACCAAACTCTTTCCGCGCGGAATTAGCCGAGCGGTCTCAGGTGCTGCACTCTTTAGGTTAAGTAGTGTGTAAGCTTAGGGGCTGATGACCTTAGCAGTTAAGTCCCATAAGATTTCACACACATTTGAACGTTTTTGAACCAAACTCCGGCTTTTCAATAGCAATGTGAAGGCTGTTCTGTTGTATGGTTGCGAAACTTGGAAGGTGACTATAACCACATCAGAAACCAGCTCCAAGTTTTTATCAATCGCTGTATCCGGCGTATTTTAAATGTGAGATGGCCAGATATAATGACAAATGAAGATCTTTGGATGGAGACAAATCAGCAACCGCTCAATATACAAACCAAAGAAAGAAAATGGAACTGGATTGGGCATACATTGAGGAAACCAGATGGAACTATTGAAAGGATGGCTTTGGGTTTGAACCCTCAAGAAGTTAGAAACCGTGGCCGTCCCAAACAGATGTGGAAAAGGACGATCGAGAGAGAAGCTGCAGAGGATGGGAAAACCTGGAGTGAAGTGAAGTGACTTGCTAGAAATCGTACCAGGTGGAGGAATTTCGTCACGGCCCTATGTTCCATAGGGAACGACAGGAACTAAGTAGGACAAAGTTTAGGCAGTCATCATCTACTGCTACAACGGAGACCGCAGTTTACATGAATATTGCTTCAGCTGTTGTCCCGATCACACAAAATCTTATTGAAATGTGGGAAGATATTACATTTGTCTTCTCGCTATTGTATAAGTACGCCCCAAAGTATTTACCAATTGCAGGAACGTTGGTTCCGACAGTAAGTCAGCAACATAGTCGTTTAACTGGGAAATGTCTTTCAAAACGGTAGTTAATTTCAGTACTAAAACAGTAGAATACAGCTTTGAATATAACAAAGGAAAAAAAATATTGATTACAGCGATTACATTTTTATGTACATTGCTTGTGGTGAGCCTTATGTTAATTAAACTGTTGTTATAAAGATATAAAACTGTGGCTGGATTTCGTATTATCAAACTTCGTGTTTGCAATTAGTTAATTTGGTTCATACACACACGCTTCACAGCACGGAAAAAACATGCAAAAGTAACAGTTTTCGCTAGCATTTTTTTAAAAAATGACGATTCTTCGATAAATCGATATTTTTAGATGATGTACTCCTACATCAATGTTGTTTTCAGACCATCGATGTATCGATGCACCTTTGTTTATCATAACGATGTTCGGATCCCTAATCGGTCTATGTTACTTGACACTTGACACATTGTACGAAAGTTACTTTAGTCTTTTTAAGCTTTGCACACCAATGTCTTTGTTAGTTCACGATTAGTTGTTCAACTCGATGGTCCGACAGAATTATCGAGATGGAATCTTTCTGTGGCCTCTTGGCAGGGCGCGATGTAAAAGTGGTGAGAATTCCAAGCACAAATCAGGATTGTCGAGAGGGGGGCGGCGCAGCCCCCGCGCCTCCCGTGGCGCAGTGGGCCCTAAGAAGGGTTCACAGGGGGATTCGAGGCCGGTTCGCCGGCTTCCTGCCCTCGCCCTTCCTGGAACCCGCCCTCGCCCTGGGCCCTTTGTGCGCAGCTCTCCAGCCGTGCGTGCGCTCCGCGAGTTAGCACACCTTGCACCTGGCCTCAAAGCGTTCCACAGCCCTCGTGCGGTTCGCTGCCAGCAACTCCAAGACATTTGAGAAAGCGAACAGGGTGCGTGACAAGTTCAAAGCACCTGGATTGGTATTAGGGTATACCAGTCTACTGAGTGAAACCCATCCCCACTAAAAGAATTTCTGAGTTGTTCAGCGATATTTTCTTAGTATTTTGATCTAAAGCTGCCCCTAGACCATCAGTAATATTGGGCAGTATATTGACGGGTGGCTACAGGCAACGTAGCGATATTATGCAGTTTTTGAGTCAAATCTCGCGAATGCAAATATGGCGGATACAGAACGAGATTTTCACTCTCCAGCGGAGTGTGCGCTGATATGAAACTCGCTGGCAGATTAAAACTGTGTGCCGGAGCGAGACTCAACTCGGGACTTTTGCCTTTCAGGGCAAGCGCTCTACCAACTTTTTTTTTTATCTCATTTTGTTCTATATTGTTCGTTGAATTTGTTCGTGGCGGACGTCCGATGACACTCGTTCAGGTGTTCGTTACTCCGATCACTCAGTTTTTATATTACAGAGGGTGGCTACACTCTCTCCCCGAACACGCTGAGCTACCGTGCCGACAATAGTGAAACTTCCTGGCAGATTGAAACTGTGTGCCGGACCGAGACTCGAACTAAGGACCTTTGCCTTTCATGGGCAAGTGCTCTACCAACTGAGCTACCCAAGCACGTTAAATTTGTACCAGCGCGGGACTCGAACCGCGATTTACCGCTTACCGCGAGCGGTCGCCTACCATTTAGCTATCCGTGCACGGGCCAACTGAGCTACCCAAGCACGACTCACGCCCCGTCCTCACAGCTTCACGTCTGCCAGTAACTCGTCTCCTACTTTCCAAACTTTACAGAAGCTCTCCTGCGAACCATGCAGAACTAGCATTCCTGAAAGAAAGGATATTGCGGAGACATGGCTTAGCCACAACCTGGTGGATGTTTCCAGAATGAGATTTTCGCTCTGCAGCGGAGTGTGCGCTGATATGAAACTTCCTGGCAGATTAAAACTGTGTGCCGGACCGAGACTCGAACTCTGGACCTTTGCCTTTCACGGGCAAGTGCTCTGCCAACTGAGATACCCAAGCACGACTCACACCCCGTCCTCACTGCTGTACTTCTGCCAGTACCTCGTCTCCCACCTTCCAAACTTTACAGAAGCTCTCCTGCTCGAGATCGAGTCTCGGTCCGGCACACAGTTTTAATCTGCCAGGAAGTTTCATGGCGGATACAGACGCCGGCTATGGTTTGGCTCTTGGCTTTGCTTTGCGCTCGCTTAAGGAAGGCGTGATACAAGATGACTTGAAGATAAGCAGCCAAATGATTGTTGGAACCTTTTCAGGTTGGACGTTCATTCATTTGATGGTCATTCGCAAATAGTCAAAGCTATAATTGTGATAACATGTGCATAATATTTATTTATTTAGATTCATTTTAAAAATACAAGAAATATATACATTTTTTTACGTTGGAAAAAAAAGTACGTGCCTTTGCTAAAAGTTCGTAGCATCAAAGCAAAGTCTTGGCTCCACTAGCTGGTCTGCACCAGCCCCGAATTTCGATGGACTCTGTAATTCTTTTCCCATCTTTCCTAAAATATGTCCGCAGTTAATATAATTTCTTTACTACTTGTAGCTTATCTGATTCTGGGTACCTTTCCCTATATTTCGACAACAACTAATCGTAATGCTCTTTTTTCCGATGGTAGCTCCTCTATACTCAAATAATTTAGCACACCATAGGACAGGCAAATCCCCGGATAATTCCAATAATTCTAAAATGAACATGCGTTCCGATGACTTCGAGGCCATTTCCACTTCATAATATAACAAATCCCGTGAAATAAAACGGTTTAGCGTACGAGTCGGAGATGACGAAGATAAAGAATTGTCAGCCAGATACTATACAATCCGAGCAGTTTGCACAGTAAAAATGTAATTTCGTTGACTCCATCAATATATTCTTCAATATATTGGACAGCCTTCTGTCGTATTCATATACGGTCAATAATAATTGCACGATATTATTGACAGACTTTTGGAGTCCGAATTCTCGTTACAGAGTAATTGCATTTCATTTGATTTCTTACCCTCACTTTATCGTTGCATTTTTATTGCAATCAAAATAAATTAAACAAATTTCGACAGTATGGGTAGTGTGTAATGTTTGCAAACAAATTTATCCATTCACTCACGGTGAGTGCCAGCGACTACAGTAAGACCTGCTTCACTCATCGCTCTTAAGCCGGTTCTGTGTCGATTTCTCTCTCTCTCTCTCTCTCTCTCTTCAAACGTGTTTCTCTTACGTTCACAGTGATACAGAGCAGTATGGAAAGACTCGTTGGTAAAATGTTAGGCGATATACACCTCGTGTATGGCTTCACTGAGCACAGTGGCAAAAGCGGCAAAACGGCGCCTGTTCTCTCAGCGATGGCAGTTGCGTCACGGAACTGTTGCATTGGCCTGATGATTGTTGTCCCCTAGAACTTAGAACTACTTAAACCTAACTAACCTAAGGACATCACACACATCCATGCCTGAGGCATGATTCGAACCTGCGATCGTAGCGGTCGTGCGATTCTAGACTGTAGCGCCTAGAACCGCTCGGCCACCTCGGCCGGCAATAATGCCATTATGCCATTTAGCCTGAAGATGAGGTTTAACCCTCGAAACATGTCGCTAAATAATTAAGTAATACAATAGTTGACGAAGTTTGTGACTGGTAGCGGTAATTTAAAATAAAAAAATAAAAAATAAAAAAAACCTTTACGTATGAATCGTGACTACATCATTACCCTATAACGATCTACCGGAGAAAACGGGTTTGTTGTGAGAAAAGACTGCAAGACTATCACTGAGTAATCTATAATTCGTCAGCGGCATTAGGGATCAGCCCTTGGTCTAAAATCTGAACAACGGTTCTCGTAAAGAGTTCCTTTTTATACACGAGAAACAGAGGCTTCATCTGTCCGTTAGGACACTAGTACACTGTCGTTTGTCAGATCTTTTATAAAACGTAGGACTACACAATCACTTTAATGAAATGAGGGTTTGACGTCATTGGCCGGGAGGTCCGGCCGCCTTGGTGCAGGTCTTATTACATTCGACGCCACATTGGGCGACATGCGCGCCGGATGGGGATGAAATGATGACGAAGACCGCACAACACCCTGTTCCTGAGCGGAGAAAATCCCCGACCCAGCCGGGAATCGAGCCCGGGTCGTAGGACGGCAATCAGTCACGCTGACCACTCAACTATCGGGGCGTACATCCCTTTAATAAAAATATATCATTAAAACAGGAGAACGTAATAATCTCATTTCCTGTGAAGGCTTACAGAATGTGACTGTTACCGAACTAACATGGCTGCAAAGTACTAACATGAATTCTGTACAGTCTAATGCAAAAACGTGTAGAAGCCGACCTCGGGGAAGAGCAGTTTGGATTCCGGAGGTATGTAGGAACAAGAGAGGCAATACTAAGCTTCGATTTATTGTAGAAGATAGATTAAGGAAAGGAACAAGAGAGGCAATACTGACCATCGATTAAATTTAGAAGTTGGATTGAGGATAGGAAGACCTACGTTTACAGCATTTGTAGACTTGGAGAAGCTTTTGACAATGTTGACTGGCGCTCCCTTTGAAATGAAATTATAAAGGTAGCAGGAGTAAAATACAGGGAGCGAAAGGCTATTTACAACTTGTACAAAAACCAGACGGCAGTTATAGAAAGTCGAGGGTCTTGAGAAGGAAACTGTGGTTGAGAAGGGAGTTAGACAGGGTTGTAGCCTGTCCCCAACGTTATTCAACCCGTACATTGAGCAAGCAACAAAGGAAACCAAAGGAAAATTTGGAGTAGGAATTAAAGTCCAGGGAGAAGAAATAAAACTTTGAGGTTTGTCGATGATGTCAACAGCCAGCAAAGAACTTGGAAGATCATGTAAACGGAATGGACAGCGTCTTCAAAGGGTGATAATATCCTTATACACTGAAGCGCCAAAGAAACTGGTGTAGGCATGCGAATTCAAATACAGAGGCAGAATACGGCCCTGCGGTCGGCCACACATATACAAGACAAGTGCCTGCCGCAGTTGTTATATCTACATCTACATGGATATTCTACAAATCACATTTAAGTGCTTGGCAGAGGGTTCATCGAACCATATTGACAATCCTCTATTATTGCAATCTCGTATAACGCGCGGAAAGAACGAACACATATATATTTCCGTAAGAGCTCTGATTTCCCTTAATTTATCGCGGTGATCGTTCCTCCCTATGTAGGTCGGTGTCAACAAAATATTTTCGCATTCGGAGGAGAAAGTTGGTGATTGGAATATCGTGAGAAGATACCGTCGCAACGAAAAACGCCTTTCTTTTAATGATATCCAGCCCAAATCCTGTATCATTTCAGTGACACTCTCTCCCATATTTCGCGATAATACGAAACGTGCTGCCCTTCTTTGATCTTTTCGATGTACTCCGTCAGTCCTATCTGGTAAGGATCCCACACCGCGCAGCAGTATTCTAAATGAGGACGGACAAGCGCAGTGTAGGCAGTCTCCTTAGTAGATCTACTAGATTTTTTAAGTGTCCTGCCAATAAAACGTAGTCTTTGGTTAGCCTTCCCCACAAAATTTTCTGTGTGTTCCTTCCAATTTAAGTTGTTGGTAATTGTAATTCCTAGGTATTTAGTTGAATTTACGGCCTTTAGATTAAAATGATTTATCGTGTAACCGAAGTTTAACGAATTCCTTTTAGCACTCATGTGGATGACTTCACAGTTTTCGTTATTTAGGGTCAACTGCCAATTGTCGCACCATTCAGATATCTTTTCTAATTCGTTTTGCAATTTGTTTTGATATTCTGATGGCTTTTTTAGTCGATAAACGACAGCGTGATCTGCAAACAACCTAAGACTGCTGCTCAGATTGTCTTCCAAATCGTTTATATAGATAACGAACAGCAAAGGGCCTATAACAATACCTTGGGGCACGCCAAAAGACACTTCTGTTTTACTCGATTACTTTCCATCAATTACTGCGAACTGTGACAGCCATGATAGGAAATCACGAATCCAGTCACATAACTGAGACGATATTCCGTAAGCACGTAATTTCACTATAAGCTGCTTGTGTGGTACAGTGTCAAAATCCTTCCGGAAATCCAGAAATATGGAATCCATTTGAAATCCCTTGTCAATAGCGCTCAACACTTCATGCGAATAAAGACCTAGTTGTGTTTCACAATAACGATGTTTTCTAAACCCATGCTGACTGTCTGTCAATAGACCGTTTTCTTCGCGGTAATTCATAATGTCCAAACACAAAATCCTGCTGCATATAGGCGTTAACTACATGGGCCTGTAAAAAAAATGTCGCGTGACTAGGGCCTCCCGTCGGTAGACCGTTCGCCGGGTGCAAGTCTTTGGATATGACGCCACTTCGGCGACTTGCGCGTCGATGGGGATGAAATGATGATGATTAGGACAACACAACACCCAGTCCCTGAGCGGAGATAATGTCCGACCCAACCGGGAATCGAACCCGGGCCCTTAGAATTGACATTCTGTCGCGCTGATCAAGAAATTTTTTTAATCTAATTTTGTTCGTTTTTGGTCGTTGCGTTTGTTCATGGCAGACGTCCCATGACACTTGTTCATGTTCGTCGTTCATCCATTCACTTACTTTTTTTTTGTTACAGAAGGCAGCTATCCCTTCCAACAACTAACACGCTGAGCTACCGTGCCAGTTAGGATATTTACTTCTACGTTACTCATGTTAGCAGCTGTTCTTGATTCGAACTCCGGAATATTTACTTCGTCTTCTTTTGTGAAGCCGTTTCGGAAGGATGTGTTTAGTAGCTCTGCTTTGGCAGCACTGTCTTCGATTGTATCTTCATTGCTATCGCGCAGAGAAAGCATTGATTGTTTCTTGCCGCTAGCATACTTCACATACAACCAGAATCTCTTTGGATTATCTGCCAGGTTTCGAAACAAAGTTTCGTTGTGGAAACTATTATAAGCATCTCGCATAGAAGTCCGCGCTAAATTTCGAGCTTCTGTAAAAGATCGCCAATCTTGGAGATTTTGCATCTGTTTAAATTTGGCATGTTTTCTTCGTTGTTTGTGCAACAGTGTTCGACACGTTTTGTGTACCATGGGGGATCAGCTCCGTCGTTTTTTGATTTATTTGATATAAATCTCTCAATTGCTGCCTATACTGTTTCTCTGAATTCAAGCCACATCTGGTCTACACTTATATATATATCATTAATTTGGAAGGTGTGGAGATTGTCTCTCCGGAAGGTGTCAAGTGAAATTTTATGTGCCTTTTTGAATAGATATATTTTTTGTTTATTCTCGGAGGATTTGGAGGTTACAGTACTCACTCTGGCTACGACAACCCTGTGTTCACTAATCCCGGTATCGGTTTTGATGCTCGTTCTTAACTCAGGATTATTTGTTGCTAAGGGGTCAAGTGTGTTTTCACAACCGTTTACTATTCGCGTGGGCTCATGAACAAACTGCTGAAATAATTTTCAGATGATGCATAGGCACAATTTCGAGTGATGTTTTATGCGTACCTCCGGAATTAAACATGTATTTTCGCCAAAATATCGAGGGTAAATTAAAGTCACCATCAACTATTATCGTATGAGTCGGGTACGTGTTTGAAATCAAAGTCAAGTTTTCTTTGAACATTTCAGCAACTGTATCATCTGAATTGGAAGATCGGTAAAAGGATCCAATTACTATTTTATCCCTGTTGCCAAGAATGACCTCTGCCCATACTAACTCGCAGGAAGTATACTTCAATTTCGCGTCAAGATAAAATACATTTAACAGCAACAACACGTCACCGACAACTGTGTTTAGCCCATCCTTTCTGAACACCGTTTAGTTGTTCGCAAAAATTTCGACTGCCGTTACTACTTCTATAATAGCAGATTATCAAGATTTAAACGAGTTTGAACGTGGTTATTGTCGGCACTCGAGCGATTTGACACAGCATCTCCGAAGTAGCGATGAAGTTAGGATTTTCCCGCTCCACCATCTCACGAGTGTACCGTGAATACAAGGAATCCGGTAAAACATCAAATCTCCGACATCGCTGCGGCCGGAGAAAGATCCTGCAAGAACGATACCAACGACGACTGGAGAGAATTGTTCAACGTGATAGAAGTGCAACCCTTCCGCAAATTACAGCAGGTTTCAGTGATGGACCATCAATAATTGTCAGCGTGCGAACCATTCAAATAAACATAATCGATATGGGCTTTCGTGTACCCTTGATGACTGCACGGCACAAAGCGTTATGCCTCACCTGGGGCAGTCAACACCGACATTGTACTGTTGATGGCTGGAAACATGATGCCTGGTCGGACGAGTTGTATCGAGCGGATGGACGTGTACGGGTGTGGAGACAATCTCATGAATGCATGGCCCCTGCATGTCAGCAGGGGACTTTTCAAGCTGGTGGAGGTTTTGTAATCGTGTGGGGCGTGTGCAGTGTGAGTGATATGGGACCCTGTTACGTGTAGGTACTTCTCTGACAGGTGGCAACTTACGTGAGCATCATGTCTGGTCACCTGTATCCATTCATGTCCATTGTGTATTCCGATGGACTTGGGCAATTCCAGCAGGACAACGCGACATCCCACACGTCCAGAACTGCTACAGAATGGCTCCAGGAACACTCTTCTGAGTTTAAACACTCTGCTGGCCACCAAACTCCCCAGACGTTAACATTATTGAGCATATCTGGGATGCCTTGCAACGTGCTGTTCAGAAGAGACCTGATGATGAGAAGAGAGAATATAAAATTTAGACAGGCAATGACAAGAAAAGCGTTTGTTAACATCTGATATGAATTTTAAATGTTAGGAAGTTTTTCCTGAAGTTATTTCTCTAAAGTTAGATTTGTATAGATGTGAAATATGGACGATGCACTGTTCTGACAAGAAGAGAAATGAAGCTTGAAATGTGATGCTACAGAAGAACGCTGGAGATTAGATAGGTAGTTCGAATAACTAATGAAGAGGTACTGAATCAAATCGGGGGAAAAAGAAACTTATGGCACTGCACGATTAAAATAGGGATTGGTTTATAGGACACATCTTGATGCATAAAGGAATCGTCAGTTTGGTAAAAAAAAAGGGCACTGTGTGTGTTAAAAATTATAGATGGAGACAGAGGGATGAATTCAGTTAGCAATTTCGAAAGGATGTAGGTTGTAGTATTTATTCGGAGAAAAGAGATTTGCTCCGGTTATAGTAGCGTGGAGAACTGCATCAAACAATCTCAGGACTGGAGAATACAACAACAGTATCATACAAGAAATCCAGTACACGTCTTGTACTTTATGAAATTCATTTTATAGGATGTCTTTGAGAAAGTTGGCTTACCGATTGTTACGGTCCTAGTGTTCAGTCTTTACATGGAAGAAGCAAAGATGATGGTAATGAAAGAAAGGTTCGGGAGTGGAATTAAAATTCAAAGCGGAAGGATATCAGTGATACGATTCGCTGATGACATTGCTATGCTAAATGAAACTGAAGAAGAATCATATGATCTGCTGAATGGAATGAACGGTCTAATGAGTACAAAATATGGATTGAGAGTAAATCGAAGAATGACGAAAGTAATGAGGAGTAGCAGAAAAGAGAACATCGAGAAACTTAGTATCAGGATTGATGCTCACGAAGTAGATGAGGTTAAGGAACTCTACTACCTAGGCAGCAAAATGATCAGTGACGGACGGAGCAAGGAAGACGTCGAAAATAGACTAACACTGGCATAAAGGGCATTCCCGGCCTAGAAAAGTCTACTTACATCAAACATAGACCTACATTCTGCCAGCTTTCCATTTTCTCTGTGACTCGCCCAGTACCCTAAATGACGCTGCAGTCGATGTACTTATTAATTGCTTTTGGAAGAAGCAAAGCAGGTGTAAATCACACATTAGTCTAGTGCCGAACCGGTAATGCAAATTTAGAATAAGAAAAACCCTATAAAAACTAATTGTGTGGTCAGTTTGAGGAAAAAATATCTGAGAAAGTTCATTTGGAGCACAGTATTGTGTGGGAGTGAAACATGGACTGTGGGACAACCATAACAGAAGAGAATAGAAGCGTTTGAGCTGTGGTGCTACAGACGAATGTTGGTCATTAGGTGGTCTGGTAAGGTAAGGAGTGAGGAGATTCTGTGCAAAATCGGAGAGGACACTGACAAGGAGAAGGGACAGGGTGCTATTACATCTGTTAAGACATCAGGGAAAGACGTCCATGGTATTCGAGGGATCTGTAGAGGGCAAAAGCTATAGAGGAAGACAGAGGTTGGAATACATCCAGTAAATAATTGAGGACGTAGGTTGCAAGTGCTACTCTGAAAACTGGAAATTTGTGGTAGGGTCTTATGGGACCAAACTGCTGAGGTCATCGGTCCCTAAGCCTACACACTACTTAACCTAACTTAAACTAACAACTTACGCTATGGACAACACACACACACACACACACACACACACACACACACCCATGCCCGAGGAAGGGCTCCAACCTCTGACGACGGGGGGAGGGGGGAACCGCACGGATTGCCACTCTGAGATGAAGAGGTTAGTGCAGGAGAGAATTTCGTGGTGGGCCTCATTAGCGAGTTATTACGGATTCGCCTATGAAGCGAGCAAACTGTGACTGTCTATATTCCTCCGTACGTGCTCTAGTGACTCTTATATTATTTCATTATGCCTATCGAAGATGAAAAAAAGTCGGTATGGACCAATGATATAATAGCGTCGTGTGGCGGGAGTTGAATATTGAAAGTATTCAATTTGTCAAAACTTTAAATCAACGGATTTTTTTTTACCTATCGTGTGATAGATGCTCACTTATTGGGACGCGGGACAGTTCTGGTGTACGAGGTCCGTTCAAAGATTCCAAACATTCGTAATTTTGTGCCAGTAGTGTGGTGGAGCGAAATGCGGTTATTATCCCTACAGAAACCTATGTTTAATGTGTAACTGTCAGAAGTTTCATTTTTGTGTGTCTGTTAGTTATTATTCAGTGCTGTATTGAGTAGAACGTTGTGTGTCGGACAGTCAACGAATTTCAAGATGGCAGCGTTAGAGGAGGAACGCGTCTGCATTCAGTTTTGCGTGAAACTCAAGAACACCTTTGCAGAGACACACCAAATGATGCAGGAAGCCTACGGTGATGAATATTCGATGTTATGAACGGTTGACATGGTTTAAAAATGGCCAGACATAAGTTAACGATGACCCTTGTTCAGCATGCCCTCTGACATCTACTGACGACGCTCATGTCAGGAACATCAACAATATTGTGCGTGCCAATCGAAGACTTGACAGTCCGAGAGATTGCAGAAAAATATGACATTCTGTTGGATCATGTCATGAAATTCTGCCACAGCATCTTGAAATGCATTCGTGTTGCCGCCAAGTTCGTCCAATGGCTCGCGAGTCAAGATCAGAAAGACTTTCGCCTTGCTATCTGTGAAGAGGTTTTGGATCGCACAAACGAGAATAACTCGTGATGAGGCGTGGGTCTACGGTTGTGTTGGTGAGACCAAGACTCAGTCTTCACAATGGTTGGGGAAAGGTCCTTAAAATTATATTTGAATTTGCTCCTTTGAAATTGTAGTAGAATATAATTTTACTTTCACTGTGTGAAGGAGTCTAACTCCTTTTTGAGTGTCACCCGTCCAGTCTTTCTCTTTGACTGTGTGAAGCAATTTAAAAAACAATTTTTAACGCAACTAGTGTGCTATTTCTTCACATCGGCAACCTTCAGATCTTCACATCTGAGTGTCTGCGAACTAATGAGAGAGCGTTTGAGTCTAACTCCTTTTTGAGTTTCACCCGTCCAGTCTTTCTCTTTGACTGTGTGAAGCAATTTAAAAAACAATTTTTAACGCAACTAGTGTGCTATTTCTTCACATCGGCAACCTTCAGATCTTCACATCTGAGTGTCTGCGAACTAATGAGAGAGCGTTTAATAAGTTTCTGTCCGAATTCTTCGTGATCAGAAGCGACGTAAATGGCTGTGAACTGGAAGCAATACTCATGACATCTGGAAACAGACGAGAAATATTTGTATTTGTAAACCGAAGATCGTACTGTACGCTGAAATAAGGTCCGCGCTTATTCTGCTGTGTGGTGAAGAATTATAAATGGTGTCGGTTATAAGTCGCAAGTCGCCCACAGATAAATATTAATGTGCAGCTGCTGGTTGTGTAGAACCAGATGATATCCTCACAGTGCTGTTTTGTTTTCGTTTCTGGTCATAATGGTGTAGTTACGACTTATCACAGCCATTAGGTGTTTCCAGGAACCCACTCCTCCATCAGCAGCGAGGCGGCAGCTTGCAGCACGTCCCGTCGTACAAGTTATTCTTCAAAAGTAAACAGACGTGGGACCCAATAGGCGCACCATAGGTAACACAGAAATGATCATGTGCAGTAGTGAATGTACTGCCTTATGGAAATTAATTATAGCTCTCGTATGGAAATTAATTATAGCTCCGGACTTGATTACTGCCATCGTCAAGAAGCAGCTTTTGAAACAGCCACTCTAACTGGGACTGATACTTGTGGTAACGCCTCGAACCACATATACAGCACAACATCGTACTTCTATACCGTGAACGTGCAGCTTTTTGCAAGTTTATAATGGTTTATGCTACGAAGAGGAATCGAATTTAATCGCTCCGTTCTGTGCCTCGCGTGAACTGCATCCCTCGTGTATGCGAAGTACGTATTTAAAGAAGTATGTGTAATTATCAATAAAACTATGGAAGGTTGTTATCGTCATCTGCCGATGTGGCAATCGTATATGACTATTCGTGTTGTTTCCGGAGAATTAAACACTGGAAAATACAATGCAGGTTCAGTTATTTGCTAGTGTTGTGAGGAATAATTTCATTGTAAACGAAAGAATAAATTTGATAAAACCCCATAAAGGCAAATTATATTAAACTGGCATCGCTAAGGGAAAGAATTCAAGAAATTAAGGGGGGTAGGACGTCAAACGGGTTGACTTGGAGCAGGAGAGGCACCACAGGACATTTTAATTTCCACTGTCTATACTTTTACAAATAAATTCATAAAACTTTGTCAACATGACCAGGAAGGATTCAGAATTCACACTCATAGCAGTGGAAGTTCGAAAACATAACGAAATGATTTTTTTTACATTTGAAATTTCATTTCTTCACTTACTAATGGCAGTATTTGTTGCTATAGGTACACTTTTCTTCATACTTAAGAGAGATTCATCTATGAATTTTGCACAGCATACAAACCATACTTAAAAGTGTTATGAAACTCTAGAGTTTTCCAAATCTATTAAGAACTGTGGTAAAAATTGTGGTAATTAAGTATAAAATTTTTGTTTTTTCTGAACATGAAATTTAAAATATAACAATTGATTCGTTTTTTCATAAATTAAATAAATTCTAGAGTTTTATACACCTGTGAGTATGGTATGTACGCTGTGCAAAATTCATCGAAGAATCTCTGTAACTTATGAAGAAAAGTGTACCTATAGCAACAAATGCAACCATTAGTAAGTGAAAAAATGATGAAATTTCACACGTAAAAAAATTTATTTTGTTATGTTTTCGAACTTCCACTGCAATGAGTGTGAATCCTGAATCTTTCCTGCTGATGCTGACAAAGTTTTATGAATTTATTTGTAAAAGTATAGACACTGGGAATTAAAATGTCCTGTGATGCCTCTCCTGCTCCAAGTCGGCCCCTTTGACGTCCTATCCCCCTTAAGGGAAGGAGATATTAAGAAGGAGATATTAACTGATATTTTGGCGAGACTACATCCAACGTGCAAATATTTGGCGATTGATTTGGCTAAATGTCAGAATGGTAAGACGTAGATTCAATTCAGTTTTGTGTACTCGAAATGTATCAAGCAGACAGTTTCTATGATTAGCTTTGTGAAATTTTAAACTTGCTTTTGGCCTTTTGGATATCGGTTTTTCTTGACATCTTTAGCTCATATCACGCTAAGACGGAGGTGACTTCTTCAACCCGAGACCAGTTCCCTTCCCAGTCTTCCCCTGCCAGTGTCCGTGCCGCGCGTGTGGTGACCCCGTCGGCGGGACGTTGAACTCTTCACCTTCCTTCCTGCTATCTTAAGCGGCAGGTCAGCTGGGTCAGCAGTCAGGACTGACTACACCTACTGCTGCACTGCGGTGTTAAACTGCTGCGTTTGTAACAGCTTGTGAGTTTCGCATAGTGAGAAATGTAACGAATCGCAAGGATACTCAAGTCAGCTGCACAGGAATATTTATAGATCACAATAGCATCGTCAGCTTCTATAGTCCTGTCGGCCTCAGTTGCATAAAAATTTACGGTATATTTATAATTATTACTTTGGGACCGACGGAATAAAGCGAATTTTTGCGCCGTATGTGCTTTTCGCCTTCATTCTTTGCAAAGGCATCTTCAGTGGCAGATTTCGTGGATGTTCATCTTCTAATAATTCCTATTTGAAATTTCATTTCCACACTTCGCAGCACTAGGAACTAAACACATTAAAACGATTGTTTAGTTCGTAGTGCTGTGAAGTGTGAAAACGGAATTTCAAATGGCGGTTATCAGAAGATGAACAGCTAGGTTGGGAGGGGGGGGGGGGGTATGGCGCGATAATTGTGTTTTATTCAGTTGTGATTAGAGGGCCCCAAAGTAATAATAATTATAAACATCTCCTAAAAAGATGAGGATAATTTTTATGGACAGCGTTTTGTCTCCTGTTTGAGTTAAGCATTGTGTATGTTCATATTTTAATTCTTTGTCATGCTTGATAGTAGAGAGCGAAAGCTCGATGCGTCTAATGATTAAATGGGTGAAACAAATATCTTGTGAATAATAGCGATGAAACAGATGAAAATATGTCTAAGGACACAGTCAGGGCACATTAAAGAAACCTGTATGAAATTTGTTAACATTAGAGGCGCCTACTCAATTATCAAATTCCTGCTCGTGTAGCTGAACGCCCAGCCCGATAGTTTGCAAGACAGGGAGGTGGGCCACAACGGATTGAATCCGTGAGGGGGATTAAAGAAAAAATGACTCGTTACTTCAGCCGGCCTGAACGTTCAATTAGGCTAATGCTGTGCTGGTTCCCAGACATCGCCTCATAAAATGCTATACAGTGTAAATTCCATAATACACGAAAAATTTAACGGACTGACAGATTTCCCAACCTTACTGGCGACCTGAGGTGTTAAGGACATTGGCTACGAAGTTAAAATGAATAAATAAATATTATACCAGTAAATAACAGACCGCACCATGTGAGTGAATAAACGCTGAGATAATTCAGCTATCTGCTGTAGGATTGGCTCCTAAGTCTTGAGAGTGTGTGTTTGGGCGGTGGGGGTGGGGGGGGGGGGGGAGTCCGGCAGTGGAAATCGTGGGACATGGACTGCTAGGAATACCTACAGAGTACGTCATCACGGAAGTATTGGCCCAAAACCTTGGTACTTTCACTACGAGCTGATCTGACAAGATATAGCAGGTTTTGCCTGCTGGGAATGCTTCTCACCAGAGGCAAACACTCAGCAGAGAACGAAAAATGATTATAAAGCCTGGACGTCACGTGATCGCGTCTCAGTAATAGTCTACAAAAAATGACTACTGTGCCAGCGTACCTACAAATGACGAAAGTTTCTGATTTATACATGGACTGAAGAGAAATGTCTTCAAATTCTCTGTTTACTCACGCTTTTGTGAAATAATTCTGGTTCTCAAAACCTCTTGTCAGTGAAGGGCAGCCGTGGATTTCGAGATGCAGTTATTTCGTTCTTACTCACCATCTGTGGCATGAAGTTAGGATGGGTCGTATACATTCTTATTTGAAATGTGCTTCAAGCACAAATTCGTGAACCCCAAGACAATATAACAGCAATTTCTAATTTAAGTTGCATTTATACTACTGACTGCAGTGAATTGTTGAATAGTATTTACTAATTTTCCCTGCATACACCAGGGGAAGTTTGATTGTCTCACATGTTAAAATACGTTCCATAATACGTTAGCTCACGATTTCACTTTTTAATACAGAAGGGTCGTACTTTGTACAGGCATCGTGTGAGGTACACTGCATGGATTAACTGTACTGTGCATTTTATTAATAATAGTCACTTATTGTTGTAACTAATTTTTTTGTTGCCATAACATTTGCAGTTTCATAACCACTTCCCATCATGGATGACGTAAGGTCATACATTATGTTAGCAATAAAATCAATTTACCATGTAAAAATGACGATTTTCCAGATTTTCAACGATCGTCCGCTATTTAACTGTTTGTTATTAAAAAGTGGAGGGTAGCCGATCCTCGAAAGATTTAGTGTACGAGAAATACGCAGGGGCAACCCGAACTCCACCGTCAATATTTCGGATGTTTTTTACGGACATTTTGTGGATACTTTGTTGCAAGGGTCTCTGGCGTCCGTTACAGAGTGATATAGCATAAATAATGTATCCAGTTTATTATCCCAACTACATACGTTCTGTGAAAGGGAAATGAACTTGAAGGCAACATTATAGAAAGAGAAGAGGACGTAGATGAAAATGAGATGGGAGATATACTGCGAGAAGAATTTGACAGATCGCTAAAAGACTTAATTCGAAACAAGGCCCCTTGGGTATACGAAATTCAGTCAGAACTACTGATAGCCTTGGGAGAGATGCCATAACAAACTATTACACTTGGTCTTTCAGATGTATGAAGCAAGAGAAATAGTCAGTAGCATTTGTAGACATGGAGAAAGCTTTTTACAATGTTGACTGGAATACTCTCGCTGAAATTTTGAAAGTCGCAGGGATAAAATACAGGGAGCGAAAGGCTATTTACAATTTGTTCAGAAACTAGATGGCAGTTATAAGCGTTGACGGACATGAAAGGGAAGTAGTGGTTTAGATGGGAGTGAGACGGGTTGTAACCTAACGCCGACGTTATTCAATCTCTGCACTGAACAAGCAATAAGAAAAACCAAAGAAAAATTTGGTGAAGGGATTAAAGATAAGGGGAAGAAATAAAAACCTTCAGGTTGCCGATGTCATTGTAATTCTGTCCGAGACAGCTAAGGACTTCGAAGAGCTGTTGAATGGAGTGTAGGTGTGTCTTGAAAAGGGGATATAGGATGAAAATCAACAAAAGTAAAATAGTATAATGGAATATAGTCAAATTAAATCAGGCGATGATGAAAGAATTTGATTAGGAAACAATACACTAAAAGAGTAGGTGAGTTCTGCTATTTGGGCAGCAAAGTAACTGACGGTGGCTAGAGAAGAAGGAATATAAAATCTAGACTGGCATGTCAAGAAATGATTTTGTAAAGTAGAGATATTTGTTAACACCGAATGCAGATATACTGTAAGTGTTAACAAAGCCATTTCTGAAGGTATTTGTCTGGAGTGTAGTCTTCTATAGTGAAATATGGACGATTAGCAGTACAGTCAAGAAGAGAACAGAAGCTTTTGAAATGTGATGCTCCAGAAGAACTTTGAAAATTAGAAGAAGAGAGTATGTAATTAATGAAGGGGTACCGAACCGAATTGGGGAGTAAAGGAATTTCTGGCACAGCTTGAAGAAGAAATACATTCTCAGACACGAAGCGATGTCCAGTGTAATATTGGAGGGATATGTTAGGAGTAAAAATTCTAGAGGGAGACCAAGCGATGAATGCAAAAAGCATGTAGGTTGCAGTAATTCGGAGATGAAGAGTCTTGCACGGGATAGGATAGCATGGAGAACTGCATTAAACCAGTCTAGCAACAATAACACAACACGGCTTCAAAACTGGGGGGGGGCTATAACATGCAGTCACACAGAACAAACAACACAAAAAGAGAGAAGAGGGACAACCCTTAGGAAGACGCAAAAGTACTGTGATACGGTAGCTGTCACTGTGGGAGTAGATTCTTGTCGTCGTCCTGACGGTGTTCCGTTGTATTCAGTGAGCCCATAGACGAGGACACAGTGTGCCTGTCGGCCAGCTCTTTATCAGTAACCCTGTCCACACTGCTGTGCATCGGTATTAAGTGACAGTACAAAACAAACCCGAGACAGAAACGGGCAATACTTGAAGGCAAAGAAGTGACATTAGTGTTGTCAACATCAAAGAACGGAACAAGTTCGTTTGCAGAGAAGACACACAGCTCATACCGTCAGCATTCGCAATATCCTGCTCGTATTTTCAGTGCAGTACAGAAACAAAGACAAATGAGGGTAATAAATTAAACAGGAAAGTGGTTACTCTGCAACGAATGATCGCAGACGTGGACTCGTCTGTACAAAAGTTCTCAGAAAATATCCCACTACCGAAATTTTCTTGGTGAGCTTAGAGTCCACCTTATGTATGGATGATGATGATGAGATCCCATACTCCGAGGAGCGTAGGGGACGATGCGGGAGATCCACGCCGCTGACTAGGCAAGGTCCTAATGGAGGTGGTTTGCCATTGCCTTCCTCCGTATGTATGGATACAAAAGTCAAAATCACGAGCGCAGAATTGGAATTTTGGGCGGGCGTGACAGCGCGAATTTCAGCACGTACTTGGCAGGCTGCCGGCCGCGCGACAAACACTTGGCGTGCCTGTGTAGGGGAGGCTCACCCGAGGGGTGCATCTGGCAACAAAGGAGCGTGCTCAAGGCCACCAGCGGTACGGCACATAAAAGCCTGGCGAGAGGGAGGGGCACGATGGCGCTTCTGTTCTCACCGTAAGCAGCTACGGGGATGTTAGCTTCGCAGATTTCTTTTGAGTGTTGTAAGGTCACAGCTTAAGCTATTCGGTGCCGTTGCCAGCGTGGTTGTGGGGTCACGTCAGTCATTCTTAGCGCTATCTGTTGACAGCAAATGAAGCCGTTGTTTCCAGAACACCAAGTCTATTCCTCTGTAGTCCTACAGGCAGTTTTCAGAACTCTGAACTGAAAAAAACTGAACAAGGAATACAGATTTATGAAATGTATGCGAACTATCCTCGTTTTGCCGATTGTGTTTCCCTCTAGTGCAGATTAACACATACAGATTTTCTTAAACTTATTGTTTTAAGTACTCTTATTTTGTCGGCTAAAATAAAATAACGCTTTGAAAATATTAAATTAACACGAAATCATAGAATCAATTTATAAGTTTTACTATTGGACCAACCGAAGACTTCTAGTAGGTGGACAACAAAGGAAATAAAAAGAAGAGTAGAAGCGGTCTGGTGTCCTTTTGCTAAAACAGAACACCAATAGCGACTTTAAAACTGAGCACCCGATATCGGTGAATCGAAAAAATGAACAGTCGGTGTGTATAACCTGTTTTTCTGCTTGCAGCAGTGAGACGTAGACATACGATACGAAGTCCTTTTAAAAACGGGGCAACTTATCGGATGGTAAAGAGGTGCTATATGCTGGAATTAATAAGGAAGGAAAACGAACAAATGGATTAGGGAACACTCTTCAAGGGAAGACTGTAGTGAATATAGCCAAGCAAGTGGTTGGTAGATGGACCAAGGAAAAGGAAGAAGATAAGGGTTTAGCGTCCCGTCGACATCAGTCATTAGAGATGGAACGCAAGGACAACGAAGGAAATCGGCCGTGCCCTTTCCAGGCAACCCTCCCGGAGAAATTTACGGAAATAAACGAAAAAACAGAATCAGGATGGCCAATCGGAGATTTTAACCGTCGTCCTACTGATTGTGGGTGTGGTGTGCCAAGCACAGCGCGCCACCTCTCTTGGTGGAACAAAGAAGCCTTCTGCTAGACTCCCAAGATATAAGACGGTAAGTAATTTTGAGGTAGTTACCTAATGGAATGTATACACATGACATTAAAAAAACGTTCATTAACAGCATGGGTGCACGTACCGGAATACTGGAAACGATATATTTCATCCAGTATCTAGTTTTAGGAATGAAAACAACTGACTGAAAAAAAAGAAAAGAAAAAAACTCAGCGATCATAGGCGTGAAAAGAAAAGATGTCCTAAAACTAGCAGTCTCTCAGGGCGAGGGCAAAAGAATTTGAACTAGCCCTCGTAAATAACGCCCAACTCTTCTAGTAAAATACTGGTGTTATACAGATACACACATTTCTATACACAACACACATGCTGAACATATTCATATTGTACGCTCGGTATCGTCAACCCTTTTTTTTGCGTTAAGGGATGAACGGTCGAAGTGAATACCATAGGTGTGAAAAGTGTTGAACTAGCAATGTGTTTGCTTATCTTCCGTAATAAACAGCAGTTTGCGGCATTGACATTTAACTTGAAAAACAGTACGCAGTTCTCTGTGACGTGTCAAACAGTTGAAGTCATCGCATTTTGTAGTCCATGGTTGTCGAAAATAGAACAATACTTGTTGCAGAAACTTGAAGTCTACATTTTATGTAAGGTGAGGGAGGAATGAAGGAGCAGAGAATAATTGGCAAACTGGTTTCCTCTTAATTGAAGGAAATTTCTTGTCTTAAGACAATTTGTAATTCCAAAGATAGCAGGTGCTGACAGGTGTCAGTGTTACTGAATTTTCAGTTTAATAAGTCTTGGTTGAAAAATACTATCACGAATTCTTTGCAGAAGAATGGAAAAACTGGTAGTAGCCGACCTCGGGGGAGATCAGTTTTGATGCCGGGGAAACGTAGGCGCACGCGAGCCAATACTGTGACCCTACGACTTCATTTAGAAGATAGTTTAAGGAAGAGCAAACCAACGTCTATAGCATTTGTAGACTTAGAGAAACCTTTCTACAATGTTGATTGGAATACTCTCTTTCAAGGTGGCAAGAGTAAAATACAGGGAGCGAAAGGCTATTTACAATTTTTACAAAAACCAGGCTGCAATTATAAGAGTGAGGAGCATGAAAGGGAACCAGTGTTTTGATAATGGAGTGAGACAGGGCTGTAGCCTATTGCCGATGTTATTCAATCTGTACATCGAGCAAGCAGTAAAGGAAACAAAAGAAAAATTTGGATTAGGAAGTAAGGTGTAGGGAGAAAAATAAAAACAGTGAGGTTTGCTGATGACATTGTAATTCTGTCAGCAGGCAGCAAAGAACTTGGAAGAGCATGTAAACGGAATGGACAGCGTCTCGAAAGGGGGATAATATCCTTATACACTGAAGCGCCAAAGAAACTGGTATAGGCATGCGTATTCAAATACAGGGATATATAAACAGGCAGAATATGGCGCTGTGGTTGTAATTCTCTCAGAGACAGCAAAGAACTTGGAAGAGTAGTTGAATGAATGGACAGGGTCCTGAAAGGAGGATATAAGACGAAAATCAACAAAAGAAAACGAGTATAATGGAATACAGCCGAATTAAATCAGCTGATTTTGAGGGAATTAGATTTGGAGACGAGACACTTACAGAAGTAGATGAGTTTTGCTATTTGGGTTCAAAATGGCTCTGAGCACTATGGGACTTAACATCTATGGTCATCAGTCCCCTAGAACTTAGAACTACTTACACCTAACTAACCTGAGGACAGCACACAACACCCAGCCATCACGAGGCAGAGAAAATCCCTGACCCCGATTTGCTATTTGGGAAACAAAGTCACTGAATACGGCCGAAGCAGAGAGGATTTAAAATGCAGCTCGGCAATGACCAGGAAAGCACTTCTGAAGAGAAGTTTGTTAATGTCGAATGTCGATTTATTGTATTGTATTGGGACCTAGAAACGACGGAGAGGCTTCGTGCCCGCCGTTGCCCTCAGTGGTACACAACAGGGTACAGCAGTCCGCTCATCCCACCGCCACCCCACACCGAGCCCAGGGCTATTGTACGGTTCGGCCCCCAGTGGACCTGGAGGACCCCCCCCCCCCCCCCCCCCTCCACCGGGAACGTCTCACACCAGACGAGTGTAACTCCAATGTTTGCGTGGTAGAGTAATTATGGTGTACGCGTACGTGGAGACGGTGTTTGCGCAGCAATCGTCGTCATGGTGTAACTGAGGCGGAAGCAGCCCGCATTCGCCGAGGCAGATGGAAAAACGCTTTAAAAACCATCCACAGGCTGACTGGTCGGATTCGTGCCGGGGGCCGGCACGCCTTCCTGCCCGGAAAGCAGTGCGTTAGACTGCACGGCTAAACGGGCGGTGTAAGTGCCAAGAAGTCTTTTCTGAAAATATTTGTATGGAGTGTAGCGATGTATAGAAGTGAAACATGTACGATATACAGTTCAGAAAAGAAGAGAATAGAAGCATTTGAAATGTGAGGCTACGAAAGAATGCTGAACGTTAGAGGGGTAGATCACGTAACTAACGAATAGAATTGGAGAGAAAAGAACCTGACTATCAGAAGGGATCCGTTGATAGCGCACGTTCTGATACATCAAGGGGTCACGAATTTAGTATTATAGGGAAGAAGACGATAACCACAACGAGACAAGTTACGACAAACTGAGTTGTACCCGCCTAAGAGGTACTGCCGTACCGTAGTTCCTACGGATTTTATTATTGCCGTATGAAGTTTCTTTCAATCGTGATGAAGTCGTCAGTTGACGCAAAAGCCTTGACACTCCATGCACCACGATCGTCTTAAATTACTATCAGCCATCCCCTATCAACTGAATGTCCTTCACACTGCACTTTAGAGGATCTGATGTTGGCAACCCCAAATTCTGTCGACGTAGCCCGCTTATGGGCCAAATGCCTATAACATTTTGTTTCTGTGCACACATATTTGTATATATATTTATATATATTTTCATATGCCTGTAATTAATTTTTTTTCTGTGTGCTACTCATTTTTTTTATATTCCTGTATCCATGGTGCTTCTGACACGAATAAAAAAAAAAAAAAAAACCTTGTGAATCAGAACGGTACGATATAAATTGGTAGGACGTCCCCACGCCGTGCACTAAAGAGTCTCTGATGCGCCTCCGGGTGTTCATCCTAGTGGTTGATTCCATTTTATCTGTAATATTTCGACGACAGAGGCAGACATCTTATTCAGGTGCTGCGAGCTGTGTCTTTATACGTGCTCGCTGCGTTGAGGAATGCCTTTGGTTCAATCCTTGAAATATTTTTCATAAAGTGGAATCAATAACTCAGCTGAACACTCGGAAAGCAGGGAATTTGCCGGCCGTTGTGACCGAGCGGTCCTAGGCGCTTCAGTTCGGAACTGCGCTGCTGCTACGGTCGCAGATTCGAGTCCTACCTCGGGCATGGTTCAAATGGCTCTGAGCACTATGGGACTAAACATCTGTGGTCATCAGTCCCCTAGAACTTAGAACTACGTAAACCTAACTAAGCTAAGGACATCACACACATCCATGCCCGAGGCAGGATTCGAACCTGCGACCGTAGCAGTCGCGCGGTTCCGGACTGAGCGCCTAGAACCGCTAGACCACCGCGGCCGGCCCTCGGGCATGGATGTGTATGATGTCCTTAGGTTAGTTAGGTTTAAGTAGTTTTAAGTTCTAGGGGACTGGAGATCCCAGATGTTAAGCCCCATAGTGCTCAGAGCCATTTTTGAGCACAGCATTTCAGTACAACAATATTTTGAAGAACGCGGTCTGTAAGCATAGGGGAGATTGCAGTAACGACAACGTGCCTTTCCGAACAGTTACTCGTTGCCGCGAGTAGGAATTCGCAGAACTTGTTACCTGTTTCGCCGCCGTGCGCCGGCGCCTGTGTTATAAAACCGGTGTGGTGAAAGACGCGCGGTTGCTGTTAGGTGCGGAGCCCGTCCTCTGCGGCCTGCCCTTTGGTGATGGTGTGTGCCCTCAGGAACGCTAGGTGTCGCGACACAAGATTTTGCGTAAGACAATCTGCGGTGCAGTTCTGCCGATTCTTTGCCACTCTGTCTGAAGCGAGATGTGCCATCGCTATGAGTTGCAAGACATGTCAGTTTTCATTGTATTGTACTGTATTGTCTGGTTGCAGGTGCCTCTGTACTCTCCTGTTTACTTATTTTGACGGCTTGCGTTTTCGCATTGTCAGCGGACGTAAAAAGTTGCTACGCACAGCGATCTCCCGTTTAATTATTTTTCCGTGTTGGAAAATTACAGGGTGTTTATCTGTGGATATCGGCGGTTGTCGAAGTAGTTACGTGAACATTCCACGTAACGGAAGAGGTTCAAGTTTTACTGGCATAAGTAGTTTATACTTTGTAGTGACGTCCGTACTAAGACAGCTTTCAGCTGCTCAATGTATTTTTTACTGAAGTCGTTGTTATTGGTCAGGTGGAAGGATGCTAACTTAAATAATAACGTGAGTTTCAGAAATTTTCGAAGTATTTATACCCATTCTTGTCAGTAGACGATATTTGTGCCAGCGGTGCACGTGCAAAAACCTGTTGTTTATTTATAGTGTGACTTGTTGACAGCAGATCCATATCTGAGGCAATACTGACACTACGACTTACCTTAGAAAATAGATTAAGGAAAGGCAAACTTATATTTCTAGCATTTGTAGACTTAGAGAAAGCTTTCGACAATGTTGACTGGAATACTCTCTTTCAAATTCTAAAATGGTTCAAATGGCTCTGAGCACTATGCGACTTAACTTCTGAGGTCATCAGTCGCCTAGAACTTAGAACTAATTAAACCTAACTAACCTAAGGACATCACACACATCCATGCCCGAGGCAGGATTCGAACCTGCGACCGTAGCGGTCGCTCGGATTCAGACTGTAGCGCCTAGAACCGCACGGCCACTGCGGCCGGCCAAATTCTAAAGATGGCAGGGGTAAAATACAGGGAGCGAAAGGCTATTTACAATTTGTACAGAAACCAGATGGCAGTTATAAGAGTCGAGGGGCATGAAAGGGAAGCAGCGGTTGGGAAGGGAGTGAGACAGGGTTGTAGCCTATCCCCGATGTTATTAAATCTGTACATTGAGCAAGCAGTAAAGGAAACAAAAGAAAAGTTTGGAGTAGGTATTAAAATCCACGGAGAAGAAATAAAAACTTTGAGGTTCGCCGATGACTTTGTAATTCTGTCAGAGACAGCAAAGGACTTGGAAGAGCAGTTGAACGGAATGGACAGTGTCTTGAAAGGAGGCTATAAGATGAACATCAACAAAAGCAAAACGAGGATAATGAAATGTAGTCGAATTAAATCAGGTGATGCAGAGGAAATTAGATTAGGAAATGAGACACTTAAAGTGGTAAAGGAGTTTTGCTATCTGGGGAGCAAAATAACTGATGATGGTCGAAGTAGAGAGGATATAAAATGTAGACCGGCAATGGCAAGGAAAGCGTTTCTGAAGAAGAGAAATTTGTTAACATCGAGTATATATTTAAGTGTAAGGAAGTCGTTTCTGAAAGTATTTGTATGGAGTAGCCATGTATGGAAGTGAAACATGGACGATAAATAGTTTGGACAAGAAAAGAATAGAGGCTTTCGAAATGTGGTGCTACAGAAGAATGCTGAAGATTAGATGGGTAGATCACATAACTAATGAGGAGGTTTTGAATAGAATTGGAGAGAAGAGGAGTTTGTGGCACAACTTGAAAAAGAAGAAGGGACCAGTTGGTAGGACATGTTCTGAGGCATCAAGGGATCACAAATTTAGCATTGGAGGGCAGCGTGGAGGGTAAAAATCGTAGAGGGAGACCAAGAGATGAATACACTAAGCAGATTCAGAAGGATGTAGGTTGCAGGAAGTACTGGGAGATGAAGAAGTTTGCACAGGATAGAGTAGCATGGAGAGCTGCATCAAACCAGTCTCAGAACTGAAGACAACAACAACAACAACAACAATAGCCTGTGGTTCCTTACGTGATAACATGGCCTGAGGCATAATTTTTTTCCGCGCATAAAATTTCCTGGTCCATAAGGTGTCTTCATAGGAAAAGGAGTACTTCGATCAGTAGTCGGAAAAAATAAATAAAAAAAAGTGACAAGATTAACGCCAGAACATCAACTAACATATATCAGCAGTGGCAGTTTATGTTTTTCTCATATTGTGGATAGTCATTAATATCCTCCTCGGTTAAAAGCACCGCGTAAAAACAGCTGTTCTTACCCACGAGGGGATTACCCACAATGTTAGCCTCAGAGGTCGTACGGTGCGGCCAGAGTCTCGCGGACGGGCTCCATTGAGCCCATTACGCAAGGACAACATGTTTTTATAGCTGGGAAATACGTGCAAAGAGGGTCGATGTCTCAGCAAAAATATTTCAGAAATAAATGTTTGAGGCGACGTTTCCAGTACAATCTTCCTAATTATCTTCGTTGCCGTAAGACAGGCACGTTCCCAGTAGGCGCACGTCATTCTCATGTTGTTTACTTGCTGAGTTATATATCCTGCTGGACACCAGCGTAGCCGGCGACGGTTTTATAGGGGTCGCACGCGCGTTAAAGTAATTTCTTTTGAACACCACATTTAACAGTGAAATGGTTTAACTTCATGAAACACAGAATTAATCACTGCAACGGAACATGCTTTATTAGACTCCGCAGTTGCACCTCAGAGATTCTACTCTGTTTTGGTGAAGGCACTTTTTTTCTATCCACGAGGAAAAACATTTTTCTGGTTAAGGTTTTATTCTCATTTTCGACTGCAAAACAACTTGAGAAACGGAAACGCTTTTAATAGAAAATTTTAAATTTAACATTGCGTGCCTTGTGTTGTCTTCAACCCGAAGGCGGGGGCTTACTCATGACCTGTTGTGCGCAATACCTCCTGAGTAGTTTTGCACTTTAACCATGTCTTTGGACACATGTACACTATCTCCAAGATATAGACAGTAAAACATCTGTACCTGGCTATTTAAAAATATGAGACACTCTTTCTGTAATTGTAGATGCAATTTGTTTCCTTTGTCTTTGTGCGTATTCATCTTTTATATTTGCAGCGCTTGTATTTTTTTCGTGTTTATGGTTCCAAAATTATTGGATATGCGTTCCGCCTTTGATGCGAAATACTGTTTTTTCTTGTTACCCAAACCTGTTTCGGCACCTCTGTGCCATCATCAGTGGGTTTTGTTTATTGAACCACTGTAAAAAAAGAATGCAAATGATAGCTTATCATCTGCAAACCAGATACAGATGCTGATTTGTAGATGATAATGCAGGGTACCATATAGATGGACTTGCAAAACCATGTAATGTAAAATCAGGGTAGCAACAAAAAGGAACAAAAACTGACTTTAGGCCTCATTTTGTTAGATCAGTTACAGCATAAAATCGTTTCACTTTTTACGGTTGCTAAATAAACAACGCCCACTGATGATAGCATAGAGGTGTCGAAACATGTTTGGATAACAAGAAAAAACAGTGTTTTGCGTAAAAGGCGGAACGCTTAAACTACCATATTTCTGCAAGTAATTTTGAATTATTTGCTTCAAAATCTAGGTCCATGTTTCGCGTTGCACTAGTCACCGGAACAACTATTTGAATAGAAAGTACAGGTAATCGGCCATCAGCTCAAAGGCTGTTCTAGGTCCTGTTGGAGATGAAACAAATGAACGCGCAGTTTCTAGCCATTGCGCGACGTAATATTTTTCAATTTCGTAAGGAATGTCAAGGATCACTCATAGCACCAAACAAAATTTGGAGCTAGTTGGTGGAATATATGATTACAAAACCAAGCTCGATTAATGGTTATGTGTAACCTCACTTGTAAATTATACGTGGGCAGGTAAGATGTGGATAGCTGTAACGGCATGCACTTCGTCAAAGTGTAAACAAAAGGTCATTCACACCTGTGTTAATTTTGTGAGCACGCGACGAGCTTCCGCTAAAATTGCATGTGTACACCGTAATTCTGCAATGAGTCCATATTCTTTCCACTTTAAGAGAATCATGCCCGACGTCTGATTCTCTTTTCCGCATTCTTTGTCTAACTTGCCATAAAATGTGAAACGGTTAACTTTCGTTGCGCCCTGGAACTAAATCAGTGCGTACTATGACGGAGAGTACAGTCCGGGGGCGCGTCATGTATATCCAACAATAGATTGTGATTCTTCCATCCGTATCATATGCTGCTTTTTGAGTCAGGTATAGGTAGATTTTGCCAGTAGTTCAATGACGATTTCTAGTTATTCTCTTGCCATTTATGAATTCTGTGATTCGTGAGCACCATGTGTTTGAATACTGTAAAAAGTACATTATAGTTTAGACAAGTAGAGAATAGAAAAAAAGTTCAAATGGCTCTGAGCACTATGGGACTTAACTGCTGAGGTCATCAGTCCCCTAGAACTTCGAACTACCTAAACCTAACTAACCTAAGGACATCACGCACACCCATGCCGGAGGCAGGATTCGAACCTGCGACTGTAGCGGTCGCGCGGTTCCAGACTGTAGCGCCTAGAACCGCTCGGTCACATGGGCCGGCTAGAGCATCGAAGCTTTCGAAATGTGGTGCAACAGAAGCATGCTGAAGATTAGATGCGTAGATCACGTAACTAATGAAGAGATACTGAATAGAATTGAGGAGAAGAGGAATTGGTGGCACAACTTGCCAAGAAGAAGGAATTAGTTGGTAGGACACGTTCTGAGGCCTCAAGGAATCATCAATTTAGTATTGGAGGGAAGCGCGGAGGGTAAAAATCGTAAATTGAGACCAAGGCATGAATACACTAAACAGATTCAGAAAGGTGTAGCTTGCACAGGATAGAGTAGCATGGAGAGCTGCATCAGACCAGTCTCTGGACTGAGGACCACAACAACAAACTTATGGCCTGCTATAGTCTAGGGACAATGTCGTTGCTTTATGAAACGTAAATAGCGTATTTGAATCCCCGCACCGTTGTGGTTAGACATGTACCGTTATTGTATGTACCGTATATATTTTGCTTGTATGACTGAAAGGTATGTTGATTGTTGTAAACGAAATGACTATATTCGAACCATTAAAATAAGTGTGATTGTTGTGCAGTGTGTGTTTGAAACTGTGATTGAGACTCTCATGTTACTGACGAAGAGGGGTAAGATCAGCTGCTACAGCCACTGTCCCCATTACGTTTTCTTGGAATTTGTGCTATAGTGTTACAAGCTGCCAGCGCCTCTAATACAAAGCTGTTGTCTTTCCCCAGAAAGAACTGTTCTGTATGAATGAGGACGAACATAAACACAAGGAAGGTAACTGTGAAGAAACCTGAGAGTAAATCGAAGGAAGACGAAAGGAATGAGAGGTAGCAGAGATGCAGAAATCGAGAACCTTAATACCAAAATTGGTGATCACGAAGTAGACGAACTTCAGGAAATTTGCTGCCTTGACAGCAAAATCCCTCCTGATGGAGTAAGAACGACATAAAAAGGAGACTAGCACCTCCAAAGGCGGCATTCCTGCCCAAGAGAAGTCTACTAGTATCAAAGATAGGCCTTAATGTGGGGAAGAAATTTCTGAGAATGTACGTTCGGAACACAGCATTGTGTGGTGGTGAGTCATGGACTGTGGGATGACAGGAACAGAGAATAATCGAAGCGTTTGAGGCGTGGTGCTACAGAGAAGTGTTGAAATTGAGTAGACTGCTCGGGTAAGGTATGAAGACGTTGTTCGGAGAATCTACGAAGATAGAACATGCGGAAAACAGACAAGAAGAAGGCGTAGGATGATAGGACATGTATTAGACATCAGGGACTAACTCCCATGGTACTAGAGGGAGCTGTAAAGGCTAAAAACTGTAACGGAATGCACAGATTGTAATACATCCAACAAATAATGAAGGATGTGAAGTGCAAATGGTAATATGGGATGCAGAGATTGGATGGGAGAGAAATTTGTGGCGGGCCGCATCAAACGAATCAGAAGACTGATGACAAAAAAGTAATGCATGTAGGTCTCATGTGAAATTGATAATGCTCTAGAAGCATCAGCAACGTAATACATACTGATCCTATACAGTTTTGCAATATTTGTATTGTTAGTAAAGGTGGCGCAGGGTTATGTCGTGGAAGTTGCAAGCTTCATCAGAACATTTTGACAACTTTAATTTTATTTCTTAATTTGAAGTGTGAGGTTTGAATCGGATATACACAGTACTCGCTGCCATTCAAAATGAAAACAAGGCCCAGCTGACGAAGACAGAGGTGGTCATAATCCTCCTGTTCAGAAAATGTGGTAGACGGAAGCTCAAATGGTTCAAATGGCGCTAAGCACTAAAACTACGTAAACCTAACTAACCTGAGGACATCACACACATCCATCCCCGACGCAGGATTCGAACCTGCGTCCGTAGCAGCCGCGTGGTTCCGGACTGAAGCGCCTAGACGGAAGCGCGGAAACGAAATGTCGTGGCGTCCGTTGTCACTCTCTTCGAGTGTTGTTTTACAGAAAGTATTTCGAAAAAATAAAACTGGACAAAAAGCAGAATCTTTTTAAGAAACGTCGAAGAACCGTGGGCCACACGTATGTTAATAAGAACGCAAAAAGAGAAAAAAATGAAAATCGTTGAAGTGAGATTTCTCTTCGAAAGAAGTACATGTGAGAACTGAACGGGAACATAATGTGCCTAGATACTTTGTGAGCAAAGCATTTGACCTGCGAGGATAGAATTTTTTCTCATTTCTGTTCCTCGCGTTTGTGCATCAAATAACCAAATGTGCAAAGAGCCAGGTCCTGTGTTTATGGTGTATGTTATATGGGAAGAAATAGCCGAGTCAGTGAAAAAATAAAAATACGAAGCTTCGTATCTAAGAAAGTGCCTTCGCAACAAGATTTTGATTTTAGGAATCGTTAATACCACACGCGAGCGGAGGCCTCTTTAATTGACATCGAGCGAGTTTGCATTTCGGAGGATGGCGATACAAATCCGCGGAGTGGTGATCCGAATGCAGTAAAACCAATGTTTAAAAGTAAAATTGGAAACTTACTTAAACATTTAAAAAATCACATGACAAAGATTTTTTAACGTGTAGGCGTAGCTGATAAGTCAGTGTCAGAAGGGCTGTTGCACGACATAGTACATGCTGTTGTTTATGTGCTGCAAGTCAGAGAGAATGGTTTCTAAGGCACTCTGGTTCTTTGCGTAGCTGAAGTTAGTCACTCTCGTTCATTTAGTTCCTAGTAGAAAAGCAGTGTCGGGTCGCTGGGCGAGGGAAAAGCAACTCTCACCGCTACGGAACGCTGTGCTGGCAGTCTTGGTTAGCGGGCTTATTTGCGGTCATTAGGTATCGGCAATCGAGGAGCAGCGGTTTATTTCTATAGATCCGGTACAGCAACGTAGAACGACTCCACAACATTCCAAACACATCAAAACGTGTCACTCCATTTCGCCACGTGAACCGTATGTCGGTAAACTGTTGTATGAGACTTTATCTATTTAGATTGTTATAGTCCATAGACTGTAGTATATAGCCGTCACTTGTAAGCTGCGTCTGCAGGAGGATCAGCTGTCCTGTAGATAGTAATAATTCATACGGACAATCCTTTCCCCACTGTAGAAGTAAAGAATAAAATGAAGGAAAATAAAAAGACTCAAGTGGCGCTGCTTTACCAGTCGAATGGTATTACATTTTTTCTTACTTGACACCACCTTTGTGATACTTTCTATTCCTCCGGTGGTGCCTTTCAATCGCGAGCACAAGTTCGCTTTCTATATGACATTACGCAAGTCGTATACCATGGGTCCCATGGCGAAGAGACGACTGGAATATGAAAGGTGATAAATGAGGTTTTATGTATTTGCGACACTATGAACTGACATAATATTATGTAAGACCATTCAGTTACAGTGCTAATCTTAACTATAACGTAAACGAAAACATTTTTAAGAGTTTTCGTGAAGATGTTCTGCGCTGTAGTAGGGTTACCCAACAGAAAGTTCCGTAATTCAGCCTTAAACTTCGCTATGTACGAGTACATTGTTGTCCCCATGTATCTGACTCCTTTGTTTTTGTAGTGGTTGTTGTTGGCCCTAGGGTATTCTTTTCATTATTTTTTTGAGAAAAAATAAATATTTATTATGGTCTAAGATTATTGACCAATTTTTCGGCTGTTTGAAACAATAAGTACGAGAGGGATAAAACCTCTACAGCAAACAGTACGACGAATAAACGATCTGTTAGCGGCAACTTCAGTCCTTATACTCAGATACCAAGCGAAGATGCGCAGTGGTTACACACTGGACTCGCACATTCTGTGCATTTACTTTTTGTTGTATCTGGAATTATATGTTTTGTTCGTAATGCAATAGGTACCATTTGTGATTTCCATAACAAATATAATAACCGGCTGAATGTGGTTTCAGCCCAACACATAGTATTAGATTGGTGCATAAGTTCGTGAAGTTTTTTCATAAGTTTAATAAACACAACAGATAATCATAACAGAGACTTTAGTCATCAATAATACAGGGTGGCGCAGGGAAACGGGAAGTTTCGAAATTTCCGTGAATAAATTCATAAAACTAGTAATTTATTAACGAAAGTGAATGTATAATGTATTCAGTATGCCATTATTCAGTATGTCTTTACAATCAAAATGTCCAAAAGTGTCTCTTTACTTTTTAAAGATGACATCGGAAAGATGTACCCCCATTCGGCGTTCACACTCTAACAGCCTGTTATGGGAACTCTGGAATGCGCGGTGTAGCAAATCTTGGGGAATGGCTGTGATTTCGTTTTCAATGTTCTCCTTCAGTTCATGGATTGTTGCAGGACGTGTACGGTACACCTTGCCTTTAAGATATCTCCACAGGAAGAAGTCGCACACACTAGGATCAGGGGATCTCGCAGGCCATGCAATGTCACTGTTACGTGAAATAATGCGTCTTCCAAACAACTGACGAACTGCTGCCATCGATTGTCGAGCAGTGTGTGACGTGGCTCCGTCCTGCTGAAACCACATGTTTTCGACGTTAAGATTAAGCTCGTACAATCTCGGTGTAAAGAATGTTTGAAGCATTTCAACATATCGAGCGGATGTTACTGTCACTGCACTACCATCCTCACGTTCAAAAAAATAAGGGCCGATAACACCATGACATGATACAGCACACCATATTGTGACCTTGGCGCTATGTAGTGGTCGCTGGTGAAACTCACAAGGATTGACCTGTGCCCAATAACGAAAATTCTGTTTGTTCACGAATCCGTTCAGGTGGAAATGGGCTTCGTCTGATATCCATAAGTTACCAAGAAAATTCGCGTCCTCGTTGATTTTAGCCAATATCTGGCTACTAAACTCCATACGTGACGGTGGGTCTCGTTCATGTAAGTGTTGCACAATCTGCAACTTATAGGGATGGAAGTCTAATTCGTGCAGTATTCTTTGTAAGCTTCGCCGCTTAATCCCTAGCGAAGATGCATGCTGTCGAACGGAGCGGCGAGGACTTCTCTCGATTGCAGCTCTAGCAGCTGCAATGTTCTCTGGGGTACGTACCGTTGGAATGCCACCTGGAGGTTTCTTTTTCAAGGCAGATCCGGTTTCTTCGAAATTACGCACCCACGTTGTAATCGCATGCGCAGATGGGACACGTCCATGACGTCCAAGCTGGTAATGCTGTCGAAATGTTCTCTGCGCGGCAGTCGCACCATCACCATTTTTGTAAAGCGCTCTCACAGCTACTGCACGTTCCGCACCAGTCCAATTCTCCATGATTACTAATTGGCAACGCGTTCACATCAAATGCGCAAAGTTTCGAACATCTGCCGGCGCTACAGTGCTACGTTCAAAATTTCCCGTTCCCATTGCGCCACCCTGTATATACTGCCTCACTATTTACAACATTTTCCAACGCTGGAGTAACTTTTAGTTTCCGCGACTAGAAACCTCGTGATTTTAAGGTAGAGAATTGGCCAAGCCATGCTCGGAGCGCATTTTCATCTGGAAAGGAAGTTCTTTGAAGGTTGTTCGATAGATCGCGGAAGAGGCTAGAATCTGAGAGCACAAGATTAGGTGAGTTCGGAATGACTTCCCATCCCAACTGCTGTAAGCCTATAGTGTTTTCGGTGTAGTAGAACGCGGGCGGGCGTTATCATGGAGTAGCATCACTTCACGCAGTCCTCCTGGTCGTGGACTGCGTCTGCGAGACGTCTCAGTTGCTGGCAATAAATGTCAGCAGCGATGTTTACACCCCGAGGAAGCAATTCATAGAACACCACATGTCGCTGTTCCACCAGATGCGTAACATCATCTTTTGCGGATGCTTGCAGATCTTTGAACGGGGAAGTTACTGCTTTGTTTGCGCTCAGCCATTACTTTATTCTCCTTACGTTAGCGTAAACGCACTATTTCTCATAATCAGTAACGTACAGGAGAGGAATGGTCGGTGTTGTTCACGAGCCAACTGATGACGAGCAAGCAGAAACGTACATATGGTCAGCCGCTGATCTTTGTAATTTTGGATTAGAGCATTTGGTACCCATACACCTGATTTTTGAACCTTCCACATAGCATACAGATGTCGCACGATGGTGGAATGATCGCAGTTCATCACATTTGCCTGTTCTCGAGTACACTGACGTGTATCATTGTGGATTAATGCGTTTAAACGATCCTCATCAAACCCTGATGGTCTTCCTGAACTTGGAGAGTCACTAATGTCAAAACGATCCTCCTTGATAAGAGAAAGCTATTTTCTTGCCATACTCTGTCCACTGGCATTATCCCCATACACAGCACAGATTTTTCTGGCTGCCTTCACTGGTGTCGCCCCCTATATTGAACTGCTACAGAAGAGTATGTTGGAAATGTTCTGATTTCTACATGTGGCACTCCATCTTATAGCCTCCACAGCTCCACTCATTATTTTAAAATGACAAAATATAAACTCAAATAGCATCAGTGAGCTAGAAATAAGGAATGACAATCTATAAATCCCCTAGCAATCGTAAAAACCGACACGCAATACGAAAACGCCACGAACTTATGCACCAACGTAATACACAATATTCAACGAAAGTGTGACTGGCTTTTATGTTTTCCTGTTTTTGTTTTTCCTCATTTAGTTTTACCTCGTCGATATAGTATTTAAAAATAATTTTTCCACAGAGGTTAACACATCGTGACAAAGAGGCGGAATTAGTGAATGTGGAAAGACGCATATTTTAATTGGTTAATTTTTAGAAGGTCAATACTTACATACTTGCGCCCTGAGTATTTACTAATACGTGAACAAATTCAAAGACAGTTAGGTCTGAAATATGATGTTAAATAACAGTAGCTATATGAGACATACCGCTTCAGTTTCTTCCAGCGGGCTACATCAAAGAAGTAGCGACAATACGTGTATTGCCTGTGTTATACTTCGTGCCTGGCGTTCAATATGCCTTCGAAGCCATATTCAACAGCGTGGCTACGTGCGTCTGCTCCAGCAGTCGCGCGCGCTAAGGTCACGGTCGTGCTGTTCTCCATTAAATACCGCTTAATGGGTACTCTGAACGAAGACTACAGTAGTTGCAAGCTACCGGTGAATGTTAGGCAAGCTACCTGCGAACGAAAGGTCGTGTCGAGGACATGACTAGCTACTTTTTCGCTAACAGTGGAAGCTAAATCGCGGTACCGTACATAAATACTGGGATGACGACTCCTCTAGAAACCGCCTACTACGAGGACCAGCTTGTAAGATTTTACAAAAAAGACGAAAGAAAAAATTTCTTCAGGTGTTGGTGTTGTGGTCTTCTGTCTGAAGACTGATTTCATGACTTCTACACGCATGTCTATACAGTGCAAGCATTTTCATTTCTGCATAACTACGGCAACTTCATCCACTTGAACCTGCTTACTGTGTTCATGCCTAGGCCTCCCTTTGCAATTTTTACACTCCAGTACCAAACTCACTATCCTTAGATGCCGCAAGATGCGTCCCATCAACCGATCCCTTCTTTGAATTAATTTGCGCCGTTTCTTTTAGCTAACTTTCTCTTTTCCCCAGTTCGATTCAGTACCTCCTCATTAGCTATTCGATCTACCATCTAATCTTCAGCATTCTTTTGTAGCATCACATTTCAAAAGATTGCATTTTATTCTTGTTTTAAGTACCTGTCGTCCACGTTTCACATCCGTGCAAGGCTACGCTCCAGAGTCGTATCTCCAGAAAAGACTTCCTAACACTTAAATTGATATCAGACATTAACAGATTCCCTTTTTCGCAGAAATCATTTTCTTGCTATTGCCTGTCTCCATCCTTCGGCCGCCGGCTGCTTTTTGCTGTCCTAATGGCTAGATTCGTCTACTACTTTTATTACTCTATCCCATTATGTAATAAGACCTGATTTAATGCGACTATATTCCATTACCGCTGTTTTGCTTTTGTTCATATTCGTCTTTAATACATTTTTCAAGACACTGTCCATTCGGGTCAGCTGCTGTTCCAAGTCCTTTACCGTCTCTTGCAGAATTACGATACCATCCACAAACCGCAAAGTTTTTATTTTTTCTTCCGGAACGTAAACCCTACTTTCAAACTTGTCCCTGGTTTCCTTTGTTGATTGCTCAAAGTACTGATTGAGTAATATCGAGGATAGGCGGCAATTCTGTCTCACTCCCTATTCAATTACTGCTTCCGTTTGATGTCCTTTGATTCTTACATCTGCGATCTGGTTTCTGTGCAGGTTGTAAGTAACCTTTCACTGCCTTTGTATAATCCCTGCTACCTTCAGAGTGTGTGTTCAGTCAACATTGTCAAAAGCTTCCCATAAATCTGCACACGCTATTAACGTAGATTCCCTTTCTTCAGCCTATCTTCTAAGATTCTTCTGTAGATAATTCGAGTCGGTATTTTGTACCCGTAACTTATTAAACAAATGGGCCCGTAATATTCACACCTATCAGTACCTACCGTCTTCTCGGTCTCTTGTGTCTTGCATACCAGGTGAAATAATATTGTCACGGTAGTTTCGCCCAAAAGCTTAATAATTTAGAGAGAGTGTCATCTACTACAGGTGCCTTGTTTCGACCTAGATCTCTCAATGCTTTGTCAAATTCTTCTCGCAATATCATATCTCCCATCCAGTTCCCATCTTCTTCCTTTTCCCTTTTCATAGTATTCTCTTCAGGTTATGTTTTATTTACATAACTCTTCTTTATATTCCTTCCAAGTCTCAATCTTCGCTCCTTGCTTAGTTCTGGCTTGCCCTCTGCGGTATTGATACTCATACAGGTGCTTCTCTTGTCTCTAAAAGTTTGTTCATTAGTTGTGACTACATATGTCTCACAGTATTGCAGGCTTCTACAGCTTTGCGTCTCTCTTCCTGTCAGTCTCCATTTTTAGGCGCCTACACTCCACTTTGCCTGCTTCGTCTGCTACATTCTCATATTTTCTGAATTCGTCAGCTGAATTTAGTTTCTCGTGCTTTATCCGAGAATTTCTAGTAGGCTTTGTCTCTATGGCCAGTTGCTCATCTGGGGCCTTCACTGTTCCATCTCTCAAAGCTATCAGAGAAAACAAACATCTGCTCCTTGAGGTGTCTTGCCATTTAAAATCTGGTTCAAATGGTTCAAATGGCTCTGAGCACTATGGGCCTTAACAGCTGTGGTCATCAGTCCCCTAGAACTTAGAACTACTTAAACCTAACTAACCTAAGGACATCACACACATCCATACCCGAGGCAGGATTCGAACCTGCGACCGTAGCAGTCGCGCGGTTCCGGTCTGCGCGCCTAGAACCGCGAGACCACCGCGGCCGGCTTAAAATCTGGTTTCGAAATCTTTGCCTCGCTATTATATAACCTGTCTGACTTCTTCTGGTGTCTCCAAGTCTGTTCTAGGTCCACAAGCGTCTCTCGTGTTTCTTAAACCAAGTGTTAGCTATGGTTAAACTGTGCTCTGAGCAAAATTTTACCAGGCATCTTTCCCTATCGTTCCCTTCCCCCGACGATCGAAGTATTTTTTTTATTTTTTTATTTATATTTAATCTCACAGCTATGGTAATAATATTCCAATACGTGACAAGCTGCAGATGTCTAATGATACCTCGTAAACAGGCCATTCCTCTGTACTCTTAGTAACTAGTCGTTGATGAATATTAGACATAAGGCAACTACAGACTTCGTGTCCATGTGTATTTTGCCGTTAACAATGTTCTACGAAGAGAATGAGGTAAAGAACCGGTGTTACGAGTCCTGTCTGTTTTCGGCGTATTGCGAGAGATTTCAAGAAGGCCGAATAATTTGATATCGCAACGGATGTTTGCCTGCGGTTTGCTGGAGGTAAGTGGATGCCGTCGTGGCCAACTTCGTGCTTTCCCGTAGGATCGCATCGCTAGCAGCGCCATCGCAGTGTCATAAGAACGTACTGCGCAAAACTATTGTGCCACTTCCATTAGTTTAGTTTCGTTTATAACGTCACTTCATGTCGACTACACTTTCATTTTCTGTCGACTACACTTTTATTTTCTGCCAGGACGCCAACCAAATTGCTACCTTCGTCTTGATTTCTGTTTCAGTATTTGCCGTAGAAGCTTGCGCTATTTGGTATGGCTAGCTTCCAGGGCAGCGTCAGACTAGTTTCATTATAAGTCCACAAATACTTATCTCTGTCTTATTCTTTTTCATCGATACCTTCTGACTCCCAATAAATAGCTTTGTTGTCCTGGTAGGCTGTTACACCATGTTTCAGCTGTTGCACTCAGTTGCTTTGCCACCAATTTCTGCGTGGTCGGCGTTCCTCGTGGTGTTGCTTCTTTGGCAGTGAATCAGCCGTAACAGTCTGCTTATTAGAGTGTCTTCTCACTTTATAATTGTTAGCCATATCACATTGGGAAGTTAGAAGTAGTGTTTTTCACTTAAACATCAATCGAAACTCTTAAAAAGCGAACTATGGCATCACTATTGATCGTCTTGACATTATTTTTCTCTTTGGTAATGTTCATGATTGTACTCCCAGTGTGTACATTACTTGATAACACTCATCGTAGGCTATGTGTTCCGTATTTCGTGAGTCTGTGTATGATGCCCACCGCAAATTGCGAGTCAGATTTTAAAACAAACTTTCCTTCTTTCGTCCTCTTCGTTTTCTTGCTGTCCAAAAACATCCACTCTTGCTGTTATACTTTGTATATGCCTCAATATTTTCTAAGATTTTCCTTCTCTGCTGTTAGAATGACGCTTAACTGTGTAGATATCATTAATGCTTTCGAAAGAAGGTTTAATAAATGACGTAAGTCAGTCGTTTCCCTCTAGAGTCCCGTGGTGCAGCGGTTATGCCAGTGCATTTGGGTTGGTTAGGTAGAAACGGGGAACAGGTCCCCGTCATGCCTTCCTGATATGCCATGTTTGTTATTTCTCTAAGTTCAAGCGCATGCAAGAAGTATTCGCTAGAAGTCATGGTATCAGCAGCATTCTGAACCGACCAAGTACATGTCCATAGAAGATCAACAACGATGGAAAACACCGTCTGCTTGAGTATAACCGAACGGCCTTCAGTGTGAAACCAGACACCTAACCCTGTAACCTGTTATAGCTCTTACAAACATCACTTTGCAGGACTGTGCACTGAGAACCGCGAAGTCTGCTAGATTGTACTTAAGTAGTGACAATAGATTCTGATTCTTTCAGAAATACAAATCTGAGAATGACGTTTTTCCTTTCTAAGCGCGTTTGCATAGAAAACTTCATTAAGTTTTATTTTTTATTTATTTATTTTTTGTCGATCAGAGTACAAGCACCCAGACCATTTCTGTACGTGTATGTCTGTTAATGTGTGTTGGCGGTTTCGCTTATTTCGAAGGAAAAATATTTATTTATTTAACCTGATCAGTCTCTAAGGCACTCAGGCGCTCTCTTAAATCTAACCAGTGTTTTATACAGGCAATATTTTTTACATCATAATTACTTGAAGAATGACATTATTTTCAATATGATGAACAATAATAAAATGGTATTAATACAATTAAAAATGATTTGAATATCTATAATGACTATGTGAACAACAGGACTGGCAAAGAACTAACAACGTTACTGTTAGCCTTGGTACTAATGCAACAAATGTGCTGCCACAATTCCCTTTAGTCCAATCTCGTATAGCGTGCGGAAAGAACGAACACCCATACTTTCCGTGCGAGCTCTGATTTCCCGCCGCGATATCTCGCGCGTCCTGTACCGGTTGGCGCGCATCCTCCCGTCGGAGGTTCGAGTCCTCCCTCGGGCATGGGTGTGTGTGTTGTCCTTAGCGTAAGTAAGTTCAAGTTAGATTAAGTAGTGTGTAAGCTTAGGGACCGATGACCTCAGCAGTTTGGTCCCACCACAAGTTTCCAAGTTTCTGATTTCCCGTATTTTATCATGATGATCATTTCTCCCTATGTAGGTCGCATTCAGAGGAGAAAGTTGGTGATTGGAATTTCGTAAGAAGATTCCTCCGCAACGAACAACGCCTTTGTTTTAATGATGTCCATCCCAAATCCTGTAACATTTCAGTGACACTCGCTCTCCTGTTTCGCGATAATACAAAACGTGCTACCCTTCTTCGAGCTTTTTCGATGTGCGTCAGTCCTATCTGGTAAGGATCCAACACCGCGCAGCAGTATTCTACAAGAGGACGGACAAGCGTAGTTTAGGCAATCTCTTTAGTAGATTTGTTAAATTTTCTAAGTGTCCTGCCAGTAAAATGCAGTCTTTGGTTAGCCTTCCCCACAACTTTTCCAATTTAAGTTGTTCGTAATTGTAATTCCTAAGTATTTAGTTCAATTTACGGCCTTTAGATTTGACTGATTATAGGTAAGGAACAGCAAAGGGCCCGTAACAGTACCTTGGGGAACGCCAGAAATCACTTCTGTTTTACTCGATTACTTTCCGTCAATTACTACGAACTGTGACCTCTCTGGCAGGAAATCACGAATCCAGTCACATAACTGAGACGGTATTCCATTAGCACGCAATTTCACTACAAGCCGCTTGTGTGGTACAGTGTCAAAAGCCTTCCGGAAATCCAGAAACATGGAATCGATATGAAATCCCTTGTCAGTAGCACTCAAAACTTCGTGGGAGTAAAGAGCTAGTTGTGTTTCACATGAACGATATTTTCTAAAACCGTGTTGACTGCGTGTCAGTAGACCTTTTTCTTGGAAGTAATTCATAATGTTCGAATACTATATGTGTTCCTAAAACCTGCTGCATATCGACATCAATGATATGGGCCTGTAATTAAGTGGGTAACTCTTACTACCGTTCTTGAATGTTGATGTGACCTGTGCAGCTTTCCAGCCTTTGGGTACGGATCTTCGTCGAGCGAACGGTTGTAAATGATTGTTAAGTATGGAGCTAATGCATCATCATACTCTGAAAGGAATCTAATTGGTATACAGTCTGGACCAGAAGACTTGCTTTTGTTAAGTGATTTAAGGTACTTCACTGCTCCGAGGATATCTACTTCTACATTAGCTTCTACATTAGTCATGTTGGATGCTGTTCTTGATTCGAATTCTGGAATATTTCCTTCGTCTTCTTTGGTGAAGGCATTTCGGAAGCCTGCGTTTAGAAACTCTGCTTTGGCAGCACTGTCTTCGATAGTATCTCCATTGCTATCGCGCAGAGGAGTCATTGATTGTGTCTTGCCGCTAGCATAAAATGTTAAATGTGTGTGAAATCTTACGGGACTTAACTGCTAAGGTCATCAGTACCTAAGCTTACACACTACTTAACCTAAATTATCCTAAGGACAAACACACACACCCATGCCCGAGGGAGGACTCGAACCTCCGCCGCTAGCATACTTCACATACGCCAGAATCTCCTTGGATTTTCTGCCATGTTTCGAGACAAAAGTTTCTTTGTGTAAACTGTTAATAAGCATCTCGCATTGAAGTCCACGCGAAATTTCGAGCTTCTGTAAAAGATCGCCAGTCTTGGAGATTTTGCGTCTGTTTGAATTTGGCATTTTTCTTTCGTTGTTTCTGCAACAGTGTTCTGACCCATTTTGTGTACCATGGGGGATCAGCTCCGTCGTTTGTTAATTTATTCGGTATAAATCGCTCGATTGCTGCCGATACTATTTCTCAGACTTCAAACCACATCTGGTCTACACGTGCATTGATAATTTGGAAGGAGTGGCGATTGTCTCTCGGGAAAGCGTCAAGCGAACTTTCATCTGCTTTTTTGAATAGGTATATTTTTAGTTTATTTTTGGAAGATTTGGAGGTCACAGTATTCAATCTCGCTACGACGACCCTGTGCTCACTAATTCCTGTAACCATTTTGATGCTCGTTACCAACTCAGGATTATTTTTTGCTAAGAGGTCAATTGTGTTGTCACAACCGTTTACAATCCGCGTGTGCTCGTGAACTAACTGCTCGAAGTAATTTTCAGAGAATGCGTTTAGCACAATTTCGGATGATGTTTTATGCGTACCTCCGGAATTAAACATGTATTTTCAACAACATATCGAGGGTAAATTAAAGTCATCATCAACTACAATTGTGTGAATCAGATACCGGTACGTGTTTGAAATCCAACTCAAGTTTTCTTTGAACCTTTCAGCAATTGTATCGTCTGAATTGGGAGGTCGGTAAAAGGATCCAATTATTATTTTATTCCGGTCGCCAAGAATGACCTCTGCCCATACTATCTCACAGGAAGTATCTACTTCAATTTCGCGACAAGATAAACTACATCTAACAGCAAGAAACATGCCACCGCCAACTGTGTTTTGCCTATCCTTTCAGAAAATCGTTTGGTACTTCGCAGAAATTTCAGCTGAACTTATCTCCGGCATTAGCCAGCTTTCAGTGGTTATAACGATTTGTGCATCAGTGCCCTCTATCAGTGCTTGGAGCTCTGGTACTGTCCCAACAGAGGTACGACAATTTACATCTGTTGTACCGATGGTTCCTGTATCTAGGTTTTTCCTGTGTTCGGCCTGCACCCTTTGTGACTGAAGCCCTTTATGTGTTTTGCTGAGACCCTCTAACCTAAAAAACCGCCCAGTCCATGCCACACAGCCCCTGCTGCCTGTGTAGCCGCCACCTGCATGCAGTGGTTCTTGACCTATTCAGCGAAACCTGAAACCAACCACCCTATGGCACAAGGCAAGAAATCTGCAGCTTACACGGTCCCAGAACCATCTGAACCTCTTGATTCAGACCCTCCACTCGGCTATGTACGGAAGGTCCGCAATCGGTCCTGTCGGCTATGCTGGAAGTGGTCAGCTCTGCTTTCATCTCGCAAACAAGACTGATAACATTTACCACTTTTGTTAGTAGCTTGAAGCCAGAGAGAATCTCCTCCGATCCAAAGTGACACACATCATTGGTACTGAAGTGAGCCACCACCTGCAGTTGGGTGCGCCCTGTGCTCTTCATGGCATCCGGAAGGACCCGTTCCACGTTTGAAATGACTCCACCTGGTATGCACATGGAGTTTGGTTTTCTCCCCCTTCTTGACAGCCATGTCCCTAAGGGGCCCCATAACGAGCCCAAGTGTTAGCCCTGGAACCTGTTTGTCAGACTAACGGTGGAGGCCGTATGTGCGGCTCCCTGGGAAGTGTTTCGCCACCTGCCACGCCCCAGGGCGACTTCCCACTCGACCACAGGTGAGGAGTCGGACGTGCTGGACGTTCGCTGGATCCCCACGGCCGGCCTGGAACGGTGTTGCCCATCCACTGCTGTGTAACCGAAGCCATTACAACCTGGAGCTGAGAGCGAAGTGTCACCAACTCGGCTCGCATCCGCACACAACAGTCGCAGTCCCTATCCATACTAAAGACCGTGGAAAGCTAAACCACCGAGATAAACGGACTATCGGCACGTGCTGCGGAACTCTACTGTAAACTCCAACGACAACGCAGGAACTGTGTCTGATAGATTAGATTAATACGCAGAGATTCAAAACAGAACTATCAAAGCACTCAGGTAAGACTACATAATTCGCCCCTGATTAGGAGCTTGTGTTATGTTGCAAAGTCGATTTACTTTCCGACGCAAACGAAAACGCGAGAGCTGTGGCTATTACATATTAAATTAACACGCAGAAACTCAAGAAACTCAACTATCAAAGCACACAGATGAAGTAATACAATTCGCTCCTGGTTAGGAACTCGTAAAGTCACAAAATCAGTTACTCCCCTGTTGCTGCTTGTGTCTCGGCCGGTCGCTGCTGCCTGCCTGTGTCGACCAGAAAAGAGCGTTAAGGTCAAGTAGAGACATGAGGCTTTATATACGTTGATAAGAGGTTGGAGGGGACTGAATATATGGAAATCCCTGCACTTGTGAGCTCGTAGCCAGAACAGATTTGCATTTATAAAAAAAACGCGCCGTGATCTAACTTTAGAAAAACCTTGCAGGGTAACGTCGGTATAATCAAAAAATGAAGTACAACATCCTTTTCTTTGAGGCGAAAAGGAAAGACCTCTTTATATTTGTGTAGGGCATGGAGAGATAGAGATCCTTTCTTGCTCACTGCGGATATGTTCTCATCCCAGTTTAGGCTTTCGTCTGTTATTACTAATAGACTGTTCTCAGAGGGAGAAAAATTTGTATTTGCCCCATTCAGAATTTAAGAGAATCAAGTTTCCCAATATTTCCAAATAATGAGCCTTGAACGAAAAGACGTGACCACTTGAGTTTTGAACAGATTAAGCTTTAATCCTGTATTTTGTGTCCATTTTGATAATGCACAAGGGTCAGTACTGAAATTCTCGGTAGCTGGCACCAACCTGATTGGTTTTGCACGCAGCTACAACTGGAGATGATCAACATACATGTGTTACTTAGCAGTAGATCAGAACTGATGACACATCATTGATATCCAGTGAAAAGAGTGCATGACCTTTTGCCGATCCCTGGGGGACGCCTGATACTACCTGTTTTCTTAGCAATTTTGTGTTATTTTATTTTTTATTAATAACCGTGCAAAAAAGAGAAAAAGAAAACGAAATATCAATTAGCCATAGCAGCAGCGCAAAAATTTTTCGTTATTAAATAAATATTTTTAGAAAGGGGAGTGATTTTTATTTGTAAAATTTGCGTTGGTTTGAAATATCAGTGCTATTTTAATAAAAATACCAACAGATACGAGCGAGAAACAAAACATAAGAATAGGGTACGGCATTGCTGACACGATAATGTCCCTGTTGTAAGTCGTGGCTTAAGGTACGTGTGTGTATGCATTGTACAATACTTGCCCCCACCTGTTCTATACTGTAGTTTTTCGCTGTCGTCGCCGGACATAGGTTATATTGCAAAATGCCACGAGCACTAAGCAGGAAATACTTTTACGAAGTGATATAGCAGTGAAGTACAATGCTGCATTTGTTTTAAAGGATTAAATATATGTCTGTCATTTTTATAAAATAATGAAAGAGGAAGGTAATTATAGTAACAGCATTAAATTAAAAGCTTAACAATTCATTCATAGTATACAACAAAAATAGAAAGTAGCTGACCTGCTGCCTGTATCTACATATTATGCCTTTATCTGCTTGTAGCCATTGAAAACAGACAAATTAATACGAAAAACAGTTTTTCAGTGTCTACCAATGAGCTGCGACTGTTCGTAATGGTCAAATAGTGGTACAGTGTGTGATTACAACACATTTTTTTGAGGAGAGTTTCAAAAATTAGAATCAGTAGGAGAAAACCAGTGATTTGTTGTAGTCCTCAACCATTTATCATATTTCGAGAAAGTCAGCTACTGACGGACGGACTAAATATAGTTTTATTTGCCTTTTTAATTTAATATTTTAATTCTTTGTATCTTGAAACTAAGAGAGTCGAAATTTTTCGATCTTTGTTCGATATCTACATTTCTTACTCGAAACAATAAGAATAAAGAACTGAAAATCGGTTATTTCAGAAACCTGTTATTTTGAGAGGTTTTAACAATCAGGTTAAACTGGGACAAATAAAACCAAAAATCGGTTGTTTCAGCGTTAACCGCCATTCCTACATTATAGTGACATCTTGTCTGTCGGCACTTACCGTTTGTGGAGGTGGCTCGCCTGCCGCGCTCCACAGGCCTGGCCGTTCGCATTGTTGCGGGTTCTTCGTCAGCTGTTAATTTTAAATGCAGTTCCACTTACCGATAATTAGACGCTAGACACACGATTCTCGAATACATAAAACAGCCTAAGTGTTTAGTAACACCACCAAGTATAAGGTGAAATTGCGAGGATAACAAACGTTTGTAACTCACCAGCCGCCTTCTTGTAATGTGGGAATCTGCAGTGAGGAAATTATTGTGAACTTACAGTTAAGGAAAGAAGAATTACAGTCCAAACAGATTCTGGAATTCATGGAGGAATATTTTTCGTAAGTTATGCAGGTAACGCCTTATGTACAGGAGTTGCACAAAAATATGGAAACACTACAAACACAACACATTACCATGCCTAGTACATTGTAGGAAACCTGTTTGCATTGAGAACCGTTTACAGTCGTCTCGGAATGGATAAGTACAGGTCTTACGTGGTTTTCAAGGGAATCTCATACCATTCTATCTCCAAAGTAGTGCCAAGTTCAGTTGAAGATCTTGGTGATGGATAGCGATCGCACCCTTGTTTCCAAAGTAGACCACAAATGCTTAAACACAGAAATCTGGTGTCTATAGTGCAAGGGGAGATTCGACATTTCATCCAAGTGTTCACAAAACCAGTCTTGGACGATGTGAACCGTATGAACAGAGACGCTGTCGTCTTGGAACGCAGCACAACCATTGGAGGACAAACATTGTACCATGGGATGAATTTAATAAGCCAAAATGGTCACATAATCCTTGGCAATAACTCCTTGCTTAGTAACCATAGTGACGATGGAATACCACGATGTGGCTGCCCGAATCATCATCGAACTCCCAGCGTGTTTCACTCTTAGGATGTGACCCTGGTCAGAAGTTGAAAACAGTGTGTAACAACTTCCCTTTCTAGGCAGTTATTGTTCTTAATATTCGGATTCTTTGCTATTATTACACATTTCCGCACCATCGGAACGATTGGGAAAGACCTTTACTCGACCCATTATTTCACTGTTTTGTATTGGTGTGTTGTGTTCATTCCGCACAAGTGTCCTCCAGAATGTAATTTTTTCGTATTCAGACGTTTCGTATGGTCTAATTCTTTGGTTGACGTAAGTTCTGCACCATGCTTGGATGCATAGAATTTAACTAAGAAATCATGAACATAATTCATAATACAGTGGTGAATTCGTGGCATAGATCATGTTAAAAGTTGTGAGAACTGTTTGGAGCGTAGTTTGGAGTTTTTGTGACGCATCATAGAGGAAGAAGCTCTTTCTTGGCTGCATGAGTTTCGGACTCTCTATGAAAACCATTGCAGATTATGAAAATATTGCCCATGTAAACACCAATTTCCGCTCTTGGTACACAGAATGCTAAGTACATTAGGTAGAAATCGGGTGTCTGGATGTAAGGTAGGTTTTGATTCCATACCCCCAAGCCTGCTGGAGAAAATAAGTGCACAATGAATAACTAGCGAGGTTTGCGACTATCATGTAGTATTCTTGATCGTCAGAACGCAGTACATTTCTCTAGAAGCAGAGTCAGTCACAGACACAAGAGTAATTTCTGGTGGCTCTAGGGATGTGTAGTATGACGGTTATTGTCCTTGATGTACACTATGTGATCAAAAGTATCCGGACACCCCCAAAAACATACTTTTTCATATTAGGTGCATTGTGTTGCCACCTACTGCCAGATACTCCATATTAGCGACCTCAGTAATCATTAGACATCGTGAGAGAGCAGAATGGGGCGCTCCGCGGAACTCAACGGCCTTCGAACGTGGTCATGAGATTGGGTGTTACTTGTGTTACGCGTCTGTACGCGAAACTTCCACACTCCTACACATCCCTAGGTCCACTGTTTCCGATGTGATAGTGAAGCGGAAACGTGAAGCGAAACGTACAGCACAAAAGCGTACAGGCCGACCTCGTCTGTTGACTGACACAGACCGCCGACAGATGAAGAGGGTCGTAATGTGTAACAGGCATACATCTATCCAGACCATGACACAGGAATCCAAACTGCATCAGGATCCACTGCAAGTACTATGACAGTTAGGCGGGAGGTGAGAAAACTTGGCAAAAAATGGCTCTAAGCACTATGGGACTTAACATCTGAGGTCATCAGTTCCCTAGAACTTCGAACTACTTGAACCTAACTAACCTAAGAAATCACACACATCCATGCCCGAGGCAGGATTTGAACTTGCGACCGTAGCAGCAGCGCGGTTCCGGACTGAAGCGCCTAGAACTGCTCGGTCACAGCGGCCGGCTGAGAAAAACTTAGATTTCATGGTCGAGCGGCTGCTCATGAGCCACACATCGCTCCAGTAAACGCCGAACGACACCTCGCTTGGTGTAAGGAATGTAAACATTGGACGATTGAACTGTGGAAAAATGTTGTGTGGAGTGACTAATCACGGTACACAGTGTGGCGATCCGGTGGCAGGGTGTGCGTATGGCGAATGCCCGGTTAACGTCATCTGCCAGCATGTATAGTGCCAACAGTAGAATTCGGAGGTGGTGGTGTTAAGGTATGGTCTTGTTTTTCATGGAGGGGGCTTGCACTCCTTGTTACTTTGCGTGACACTATCACAGCACAGGCCTTCATTGATGTTTTAAGCACCTTCTGGCTTCCTGTTGTTGAAGAGCAATTCGGGGATGGCGATTGCATCTTTCAACACGATCGAGCACCTGTTCATAATGCACGGCATGTGGCGAAGTGGCTACACGACAATAACGTCCCTGTAATGGACTGGCCTGCACGGAGTCCTGAGCTGAATCCTATAGAAAACCTTTGGGATGTTTTGGAACGCAGGCCTCATGCCAGGCCTTGCCGACAGACATCCCTAAGAAACGTTCCAGCACCTGATTGACTGTATGCCTGTGAGAGTGGAAGCTGTCATCAAGGCTAAGGTTGGGCCAACATCATATTAAATTCCAGCATTACCGATGGAGGGCATCACGAACTTTTAAGTCGTTTTCGGCCAGGTGTCCGGGTACTTTTGATCACATAGTGTATATTAATGATAACAGCGCGTACTATTTGTGTGGTCTGTTCAAAATGTTCAAATGTGTGTGAAATCTTATGGGACGTAACTGCTAAGGTCATCAGTCCCTAAGCTTACACACTACTTAACCTAAATTATCCTAAGGACAAACACACACACACCCATGCCCGAGGGAGGACTCGAACCGTAGCCGCACAGTCCATGACTGCAGTGCTTCAGACCGCTCGGCTAATCCCGCGTGGCGTGTGTGGTCTGTATGGGAGTGTGAAAGACGATGACTGTTCATGATGTAATTGTGTGAATAGGTATGGTAAATAGTAGGCATAGGTTCTTTGGTAGGATATTGGGAAACTGCCGTCTGTATACAAATGATTTCTTATACATGGTGTTTTAAAGTTCATATTTTATATTTCAATAGGTTGTAGGGGGGACTTCGTAGATCAAGTTGTATACCGGGACCCATGTCCGGAAACACCATCCAACGACGGGACAGAGCGTCGAAGCTGTAGGCGCCAGCGCCTGTAAATGTGTGTATATACGCGGTGATTCCGTCACGATGTTACAAACGTGAAGTTTGTTAATTAATTGCGAAACACCGTGTAAAACATTAAAGGTACAGTGAATAACGGAATAATGCTTAAGTGAATGGGATTATCTGGGCGGAGTAACAGAAATCAATTGCGCAGAAAAGAAAGTGATGCGAATAGAAACGACGTTTTGTTTGGCGTGAGAATATAACAGAAATAATAAAAAGTTTAGCGTGCATAATCTCGAAGAAAGAATGAGTGTGTATTCGAAACTTGGAAGACCCCCTTTCAGAACAGAAAGGGCATGAAATTACAGCCGACTGGAGTGACCGAGCGGTTCTAGGCGCTACAGTCTGGAACCGCGCGACCGCTACGGTCGCAGGTTCGAATCCTGCCACGGGCATGGATGTATGTGATGTCCTTAGGTTAGTTAGGTTTAAGTAGTTCTAAGTTCTAGGGGACTAATTACCTCAGAAGTTAAGTCCCATAGTGCTCAGAGCCATTTGAACCATATTTTGAACCATGAAATAACAATAACGGTTCGCACAGAGGCGTACAGAGAATCATTCCCCTAAAGCTCCATCCATGAACGGGACGAGACAGAACCATCACGTGCCATATAATATATAGTTTTCGTTGCTATACATTTTGTAGTGACTATCAAGTGTCGTATGTACAAGTGACTCGCAGAGTTATGTTGTCGCGCTAGTCGACCCGCACGTTTCTTCGCCGGACTGGTAAAAATCTTGTATTCTGTTTAGTGAGCAGCAGGTATAGTGTCTCCTTGGGTTAGTTGTGCTGGATTTACTAAACCACGGTAAGCGAATACAGAGGGGGTCCGTTCAACCGATCGCCAGAGGCCGACTCTGCCTCCGCTCTTTTCCACATGCAGTGACGTCTCTGTTTTGACGGAACGTTAAAACTCCAATCTGCCCCTCTCTCTCCCCCTTAACGCAACAGAGGTCAGCGAGGCTATCCAGTGGCGTGGAGCAGCGGTCGCCATGCTGCGGAGATAGCGGGGGCGAATGTCGACAAATGGCTGTTGTGTCATCAACCTGCCTACACCTTCGAAATTAACGTCGGAAGGAGACGACTATTGCGACTGGTGCAGAGAGCAGACGTCAGGCATGGGAAACCGCTCAGTGTGTGGCCCGTTCTGTTGGGAGTCGCCGATCGCATCACCGTTCAGTTGGCTTGCGTCGCGTGCCTGGGGACGCCGCTGCGGGATTTCCCTGTGGCGGGCCGCCTGGTATTCCCGACCCTGCTGCGCCACGCGTACGCTGACCTAAACTCGGCCTTTGGTTTCGCCGCCAGCGTAACTTGACCATCCCCTCTCCACTCGCCGAGACTCCAGTCGGTTTAAGGAGCTCTCGCACTTGCATGATACTGTCAAACCGTCAATGTATGGACCATCTGAGGACGCATATTGACTAATTGTCAATACTAGAAATCTTGAAATCTTGTCGAGTAGTATTGAGACAAAAAAAAAAAAATAATAATTTTCGAGTATTATGTGATCTGGGACTTTACTGGCGTTTCGGAGGACAATAATTCCCCCGTCATCATGATCGCTGAAATATCGTGTACTTTCGACGGTTGGATCCGGCAGCACACTCGAGGATTATGGACGGATTCTCAGTATAGAGCTAGCCGGCCGCAGGTTCGAATCCTGCCTCGGGCATGGATGTGTGTGATGTCCTTAGGTTAGTTAGGTTTAAGTAGTTCTAAGTTCTAGGGGACTGATGACCTCAGATGTTAAGTCCCATAGTGCTCAGAGCCATTCAGTATAGAGCTGTATGATTCACATGCACGGCATTAGTGTACACTGTTCATGTTTATAGTTTGTCTTGGGGCGTAACATGCCTCAGATTGAATTGTAAGACATTTAATTTTTAGTTCAAAAATGTTCAAATGTGTGTGAAATCTTATGGGACTTAATTGCTAAGGTCATCAGTCCCTAAGCTTACACAATACTTAACCTAAATTATCCTAAGGACGAACACACACCCCCATTCCCGAGGGAGGACTCGAACCTCCGCCAGGACTATCACTTTTAGTAGGACTATGCAGTGGTACTTATTGCCTTTACAACTTTAGGATGGTCTGTGGGGGATTCTTTATGGCATCATTCTGTTTATTAATTTGAAAACGTCGTAGACCTCGACATATATACGGCCCAGTCACATTCATGTGACCACCGCCTATATTCGATGTCATCGAGCAATAACCATTCACAGAGGGCCCTAGCAGTAGAGGGTATATGAAACGTGTCGGGGGGGGGGGGGGGGGGGGGGACGGACAATGCAGGCGTTGTCGTAATGCGGAAACGGAGCGATTTATCTGACGTCCAAAAGGACATGATCAATATACCATGCATGGCAAAATGACGCTATCCAAAACCGGCGCCGAGGCAACCGTGGTGCACCACGGGCTGTAGATGACACTGGCGAATGACGGCTGCGGAAATGTATCCGGGCGAATAGACACCCAACTGTTGAGGAACTGACCGCCCAGATGAACCGTGGGCTACCATCAGTGTCTCCTCGATACTTATTCAGCGAACGCTGCTGCTTATGGGCCTTCGAAGCATGGGCCTGGACCATGCACCCATGCTGATTGCTATTCGTCAGCGACGGAGACTTTTTAGACGAATCATATTTTACGCTCCATCGGATCGTTGTTGCCGTGTAGGGTGTGAAGCATCTGAAAGCAAACAACCTGCAACAATCGTCGGAAGGGTCGAGGCCGGAGGGCATTCCACTGGTAATTTCGTCGTTGTGGAGGCGCAATGTACGAGCACAGATATGCATCGATCCTTGGGGGACCACGTCCACCTCTACTTACAGTTTTTTTCCTCCCTCGGCATTATGCCATCTACCAGCAGGACAACGCAACGTGTCACACAGCTTGCAACGTACGTACAAGATCGAAGAGCACCAGGGCGAGTTTAATATACTCCCCTGACCACCAAACTCACCTGATTTCAATTCAAACGAAAATTTGTGGGATCTCCTCGGTCGGGCTGTTCGCGCCATGGATCGTCAATCGATGAACCTAGAGCAGCTGGCCACGGCACTGGGATAGGCGTTGCTCTACGTGTCTGCCGGTGCCTTCCGGCATATCACTGACTCCCTTCCTGCAGAAGGTGGTTATTCAGGCTTCTGACAGGTGATTACATTCTGACTGGAGTGCGTGTATGCAACGACTGCGAAATATATGTCCGCGTCACCACAGAACGAAAAGAAACTATTTTTCGTGAACTACCCGAATATATCGTCGCAGGACAGATATAATTACTTAAAAGATTTCAGTAATAGCTTTGCTAATTGTATTTCTTGATATTACATTTCTAAACTTCAAGCATTCGAATTACCAGTCTGTCTCCAGCAATGTAAAGGTTACGTCTAATCTTCGTCGACTTCGATTGCCTTCCCCATTAACATATTTTGTAATCTCTGTTTTTATGTCATGTCAACATTAATAATTTGTCGTAAGATGCAGGACTCGTCCTGAAAATAGCTTTTCTCGGGCCCATTTCCTCTTTTTCGTTGTTTTGCGTTGTTTACCAGCTATAGCTAATGTAATGGTGGTACACACTTACTTTTTGGTGTTCGACATCGTAACCTTGTAATACGCGTTGATAATTGACATTATGGATAATATTATTGGTGGTGTTTGGGTAAAAAAGAGATGGGGCCCCTCCACGCCCGCACCAACGTGGTGACCAAACCAAAAGTTCTACTGTCACCTCCGTAAACATGTTAGTTGTCTAGTATGTGGATCACAGGATGCTGGGCTGTGATGTTGTCCGTGCGTCTGGGTAAGGCTACGCATTAACACGGTCCATCAGGTGATAGATAGTGGACGAAACGCGAGTGAGGGTAGCGATTTGAAGAGCAGAGGAAAAAAAGTGCCATGGCTCGTGCCGTGGGAAAAAAAACCTCTGCGACAGTGGGATGGGTAGTAAGAGCAGTAGTGGCTTACTAGCTGCGATAGTTCATGCAAGGTTGGATTTGTTAGTATAGGTATCATGCATCATTACCATGACAAGCGATGGCGATGTGTCCCAGTTGTTGCTGCTGCTGCATTCCTGGAACAATCAAGATCGTTATACAGTAGTGGGAGATCGGCCATAGATCATCTCACTGTGTGGGGGATGTGTGGAGCTTGTTTGCATGCAGTGTACGGTACGGCTTCCCTGTGTGGTGCCAGTTATTCGGCAGTGTACTCCAATCCAGCTGGATATCCAGTAATGGGTCTGATTAACAGGGGCTCGCCTGTGCCGTTATGTTTGCGTATGCTTGGCCATAGATGTTATGTCCTTACAAGTATGTCTTTTGGTCTTTTATGTTTCCATCTATGGTTGTGGTCGTAGTTCCCCAGATTCAGAATAAACGGGTTCTGCGAATGTCTGGAGTTTCTGTATAGTCTTGTGGTGAGTTTGTGGATTACCTCCGTGAGAGTCTCAAGTCGGTATTCCCGGTGAAGGTCCGCGATGCGTGTGTATCGTGGAGCATTGCTTATGATTTTGAGTACTTTGTTTTGTATGAGCTGCAGACGGCGCAGACGTGTAGGCGCAGCGTATCCCCAGACAGGAGCTGCGTACGTCATCAGGGGTCGGATAAGTGTCATGTACATGGACCTCGACACCCTTCTGTTCAGTGTGCTACGCCTGTTGAGCATAGGATAGAGCTGTTTGAGCCTCGCGCTAGCTCGGTTGGTCATGTGTTGTATGTGGTCCCCCCAGAGTAATTTCCGGTCCAGCCAGACACCGAGGTATTTGACTTTCTCACGGAAACGTATTGGGCGTGCATGTAGAGTTATTGGTCTGCAGTAGCGGTGTTTGCGCAGTTGCTTCGGTCTTCTAGTGAACAGAACGGCTTCGCACTTGTCGACGTTTACTCTAACACGCCATTTCTCCAACCAAGGCTCGGCCACTCTGAGTGCAGTCTGTAGGCGTGACGTAATGTTTGATGGTTTCCAATCTTGCGCAAGGATGGCTGTGTCATCCGCGTAGATTGCCATCATTGTGTTGTGTGTGGTTGGGAGATCGTTTATGTAGAGGTTAAACAGCAGGGGCCCTAGGATGCTTCCCTGGGGTACTCCCGCGTGTATACCGTGTTGTGTTGATTGTTTTCCCTGCACGTCAGTGTTGAAACTCCTGTCTGTGAGGTATGAGTGTATTAGACGCAGCAGCCCGTCAGGGAATCCCGCGTCGCTGAGTTTGCGGATGAGGCCATTGTGCCATAGACGGTCGAAAGCCTTTTCGATGTCCAGGAACACTGCCCCTGTAGCTTTGTTTATGTTGAAGCCATGTGTTATATGTTCAACGACCCGTAGGAGTTGTTGTGTTGTGGAGTGGTGATTCCTGAAGTCGAATTGCTCCGGTCTCAGGATGTCATTTGTTATGCAGTGCCTGGTGATGCGTTTGAGAATCACCTTCTCAACAATCTTACTGAGCGAACTCAGAAGGCTGATGGGTCGGTAATTTTGTGGGAGGCTGTGGTCTTTCCCAGGCTTCCTGAACATCAGGACCTTGGCCGTCTTCCAAAAGGCGGGGAAGTGTTGGTGTTTTAGTATGGCATTCGTTATGTGTGTTAGGTACTCAGTTGCTTTATCCGTGAACTCCTGGAGGACACGGTTTTGAATGCCATCATGACCAGGGGCTTTCCTAGCAGCGGAATGCATTATAGCCCAGGAGACTTCGGCTGTGCTAGCATGTCGAATGTCGTCGCGCGATGGTTGGGCTAGAATGCGTGTAACCTCTTGGTCAGTAGCAAGTGTGAACACTGGATCTGATGGTACCAGGTTCAGTGTGAATGACGCTGCGAGTGTTCGAGCCATTAGTTCTGCTTTCTCTTCCGCTGAGTATGCAGGTCCGTCAGGCCCTTGAAGCGTTGGGGTGTATATTTTCTCCCTGGTGAAATGTCGGGCTAGCTGCCACACGCCAGGTCGTGCGGTGTCCAGCCCTTCGAGTTTTTGATTCCACTGTTGTGTTCTATGTGTTTGTATTTTATCGTGTATGATGCCCTGTAGTCTGTTAATGTGCCGTTTGAAGTACGGACGCCTGGTGCGGTGCCATTGTCTCCTGAGGCGATTCCTCATTGAGATTAGGCCCAGGATTTCCTGGGACAGGGCCGCACTGCGTTGTTGTGAGGTGCGATCAAGTATGGTGCCTGCCATTGCGTCCCGGACGGCGTTAGTGAGGGTTTCCACTGCCTCGTCAATTTGCCCTGTTTCGTTAATTTCGTGTATAGGTGGGATGTGGCTATCAAGCGTTTGCTTGAACAATGTCCAATTCGCACGCCCGTAGTCCAACATCTTGCGTTGTTCTGTGTGCTGCAGTGTTTCCTCGATGTATAGTATTACAGGTTGGTGGTTTGAGGGCAGATCGTTTTCAACGGCAACGTTGAGTGTCGCTGTAATGCCCTTGATGAGGGCCATGTCTATCACGTCTGGCCTGTGTCCCCTCTGATAGGGAATGTGCGTCGGTTCAGCCGGCGCTTGGGTCGCTTCAGTGTATCAAACGTCTGACAAAAATGGCTCTGAGCACTATGAAATTCAACTTCTGAGGTCATCAGTTCCCTAGAACTTAGAACTACTTAAACCTAACTAACCTAAGGACATCACACACGACAATGCTCGAGGCAGGATTCGAACCTGCGACCGCAGCGGCCGCGCTGTTCCAGACTGTAGCGCCTAGAACCGCTCGGCCACTCCGGCCGGCAAAGGTCTGACAGACTATCATTGACAACAAATATTAAACGTGTACAGACCCCTACATTGTCAAAGTTATTTGATCAAAGATCACTGTCAAAGATTTTGTAAAGCTTCTTCGACGAAAGTACTTCGCTGGAGCCATGACACTGTCGTCAGATTTTTCGTCATAGTTGTTCGGGAATGATTCCAAACAGTGTGCAGCAGCATGTATCTGTATGTAGTGTTGATGGTGACCGCATAGCTAAAAAAGAAAGAGAAACGGAAACGATTGTGGGTGAAACTTATAGATAGCGAGAAAAGGTCGAAGTGTTCACCAGAATTTACTTCGTGAGCTATCGTGCAAGGGTATAAAGAACTGCGTAAATTGTTTGTGAACGGACAAACGAACGTTACAATCTGCCCCTATGGAGTTAGACCCTCATATTTGAAACAAGATACTCAATTAAAAAACGCAGTTTCTGCGGAAGGTAATTTCATGGTTACGTTAAGATTTTTAGCAACAGGCGGAATATATCCTAACTTGCATTATAATAACTCGCATCCCACAGTGTACCATTTCACGTATTGTTTCAGAAACACGTGAGGCCGAATTTAAAACTATTTAAGGAGAAATTTGTGAAGGTTACGTTCGTTAGAGTTTCCCTTATGTACATGTAGTTAACGACAGTTGGATTTCTGCCAAATTCTGACTTCAGTTTGTTCCTCTCTCATCGGTCCACACACTTCGAATACAGCTGATGGCTGCAGCTACACTCCTGGAAATGGAAAAAAGAACACATTGACACCGGTGTGTCAGACCCACCATACTTGCTCCGGACACTGCGAGAGGGCTGTACAAGCAATGATCACACGCACGGCACAGCGGACACACCAGGAACCGCGGTGTTGGCCGTCGAATGGCGTTAGCTGCGCAGCATTTGTGCACCGCCGCCGTCAGTGTCAGCCAGTTTGCCGTGGCATACGGAGCTCCATCGCAGTCTTTAACACTGGTAGCATGCCGCGACAGCGTGGACGTGAACCGTATGTGCAGTTGACGGACTTTGAGCGAGGGCGTATTGTGGGCATGCAGGAGGCCGGGTGGACGTACCGCCGAATTGCTCAACACGTGGGGCGTGAGGTCTCCACAGTACATCGATGTTGTCGCCAGTGGTCGGCGGAAGGTGCACGTGCCCGTCGACCTGGGACCGGACCGCAGCGACGCACGGATGCACGCCAAGACCGTAGGATCCTACGCAGTGCCGTAGGGGACCGCACCGCCACTTCCCAGCAAATTAGGGACACTGTTGCTCCTGGGGTATCGGCGAGGACCATTCGCAACCGTCTCCATGAAGCTGGGCTACGGTCCCGCACACCGTTAGGCCGTCTTCCGCTCACGCCCCAACATCGTGCAGCCCGCCTCCAGTGGTGTCGCGACAGGCGTGAATGGAGGGACGAATGGAGACGTGTCGTCTTCAGCGATGAGAGTCGCTTCTGCCTTGGTGCCAATGATGGTCGTATGCGTGTTTGGCGCCGTGCAGGTGAGCGCCACAATCAGGACTGCATACGACCGAGGCACACAGGGCCAACACCCGGCATCATGGTGTGGGGAGCGATCTCCTACACTGGCCATACACCACTGGTGATCGTCAAGGGGACACTGAATAGCGCACGGTACATCCAAACCGTCATCGAGCCCATCGTTCTACCATTCCTAGACCGGCAAGGGAACTTGCTGTTCCAACAGGACAATGCACGTCCGCATGTATCCCGTGCCACCCAACGTGCTCTAGAAGGTGTAAGTCAACTACCCTGGCCAGCAAGATCTCCGGATCTGTCCCCCATTGAGCATGTTTAGGACTGGATGAAGCGTCGTCTCACGCGGTCTGCACGTCCAGCACGAACGCTGGTCCAACTGAGGCGCCAGGTGGAAATGGCATGGCAAGCCGTTCCACAGGACTACATCCAACATCTCTACGATCGTCTCCATGGGAGAATAGCAGCCTGCATTGCTGCGAAAGGTGGATATACACTGTACTAGTGCCGACATTGTGCATGCTCTGTTGCCTGTGTCTATGTGCCTGTGGTTCTGTCAGTGTGATCATGTGATGTATCTGACCCCAGGAATGTGTCAATAAAGTTTCCCCTTCCTGGGACAATGAATTCACGGTGTTCTTATTTCAATTTCCAGGAGTGTATTTCTATAAGAGTCTCACCGCTAACTGCGGTTTTTATAACCAGTGTTTTCTGAAGAATTTCGTATTCTTCGTACTTATAAATTATCGATGTGGCGATAGCCATACAAAAAGTAAATTTTGACGTCATTTTACAGGTTAGAAGCGGGCCAAACCAGTCAGACAGGGGTCTCTTCTAAGAGTCGTCAGGCGCTTTTTCTCTGGTGTTTCGGCACATATTTGCAACTTCATTTTTGCATTGTGTAGCTGGAGTCAGCCCACACAAATAGTGCTCAACTCGTCTTTCATGCGACGCTCATTGTTGACGGATAGTGTCGGTCTGTTCCCCATTACAAACAAAATGATTTTAAAGAGGTATTTTACGTGCCCGTTCGATAGAGCGCTCGCAAATTAGTGTAGTTCCATATTCGTTTTATCGATATGTTTTAACAGTGGAAGTAAAACTCGAAGAATAACGAATACTCCAACACCGGCAGTACTGCCCTGGCACGCGGTGACTACTATCTCCAAGCTGGTGGATTGCTGTTTCTTCTTCGTGGTTTACTATCCCCGTACATGTCGATAAAACGAATATTATGGTAGATTTGTTGGACGTAAAACTCCGATTTAAAAACAGTTGGTTGTAATGGGAAACAAATACGCTTTCTGTCGACAGTGGGCGTCGCATGAAAGACATGACGAGCAGTAGTTGTTCGAAACTTCCTGACAGATTAAAACTGTGTGCCGGACCGAGACTCGAACTCGGAACCTTTCCTTTTCGTGGGCGGAAGTAAACCCGTGAAGACGGGTCGTGGGGTAGTGCTTGGGTACCTCAGTTGGTAGAGCACTTGCCCGCCAAAGAAAAAGGTCCCGAGTTCGATTCCGGCCCGGACTCTGCCAGGAAGTGTCATCTCAGCGTACAATCAGCTGCAAACTGAAATTATAATTCCAGTAATTGTATTGTGCTAACTTCAGCTACACAGTGCAAAAACGAAATTGCAAATATGCCGAAACACCAGATAAAATTCGTCTGACGACTCCTACAAGAGACACTCTGTAAAATACGGCGAGTTTTGATCAAAGCTAGGCCCATGCTCTAACATTGGTCAAAGAGCTTTGGTCAAATACATCTTTGATAAAATCTTCCCTACTACATTGTTAAAGATTTGATCAAAGATCTTTGGCCGAAGAAATTTAACAGTGTAATTACAGGCCTGTACGAATTACCCCAAGTTTTCATTTTTACCCAATATAGTGAGTGATGGTTTCATCAAATGAACAATTTAATAAGTAGTAATAAGCTTCAGAACACAGCCCATTAGAAACAAGATGAAGTTTCGGCAAGAATGTATGCCGTCGTTAGAAGATAGGTTAAATATAAGGGCAACATTAAAAAAAAAAAAAAAAAAAAAAAAAAAAAAAAAGGTTCAAATGGCTCTGAGCACTATGGGACTCAACTTCTGAGGTCATCAGTCCCCTAGAACTTAGAACTACTTAAACCTAACTAACCTAAGGACATCACACACATCCATGCCCGAGGCAGGATTCGAACCTGCGACCGTAGCTGTCGCTCGGCTCCAGACTGTAGCGCCTAGAACCGCACGGCCACTCCGGCCGGCGGCAACAATAAACGTCCTTGTGGTGATCGTAGTGGTGGGGGGTAGGAATCAAGCCATACACATTCCTACATCCTTTTTAACAATGACAGAATTTGAAGTACTGTTGGGTTGAACACCCATGCGTTTCACCGGATCTGAGGTCTCCTGACTTCATCTGTAACCACGTAAAAACGAATTCGTGGTTTGAAAGCTGTTTTGAATTCAGTGGAGAGTATGTGACAGCCCGGGTTTGGTACTTTACATATCTTCCAAATTCGCATATGATGTGTATAATTTATTCACTGAAAGTGCACTTTACTAAATTGTGCTACTAATGAAATAACAGTGTCTTCCAGAGGCCAAAAGTGGGACGCCTATACAAAGAATACTCAGTCTTTCTTATACTGTGTGGACTCTAACGGCACCGTTGTTCAAGGATATTTCCTGAATGTTTAGTATAAGGGACCCATTGTCTCCGGCGGTTCGGGACAGAGTAATGGCATTTCATTTCACACCATCACTCAACTTTGCATCTCTATTGCTATGAAAAATACTTTTGGCAGCGATACCCACTTTACTCTACGCCCTGAGGCTCGCATTCAGTACTGCCTGGATTTGTCTCAGGTTTGTTTTCTTCTTCTGTGTTAGGTCTTTGTTAACTGTCGGTTTACACTCTGTCGTCTGTTGGTCCATGTTTTGGACAATACCTGTAAGAGAACAGTTTTATATTATTCGAGTACTGAACAGTACATTGTCTGAACTGACAGAGGAAAAAAGGTATCATAACAGAAACATATGTAGCTGATTTAACAAACCGAACAAATCATAATCTCATTATTGCTCTATAACGAGCCACCGGAGCGAGGGACCCCGCATTACCAAATACTTGGGGAATGTTGCCGGACAACCTCTGACATATTGTCATTGTAGTTCGGGATCGCCACGTATGTTTCGTGTGCGTTTGTATTCTGTTGGTTCGTTGGCAGCTAGTGCTTTTCGCAGTTCCTTTTTATTACATTGAGGTTCTGTACTCTGTTACGTTTGCACACCATTATGGGGCCACCACCAGCTTGCACGGTGCCTTGTTGACAGCTTGGGTCCATGGCTTCTTTGGGTATGGGCTACACTCGAACTCCACCATTAGCCCGTACCAACTGAAATCGGGAGTAATTTGATCAGGCCACGGTTTTTCAGTAGTCTAGGGTTCAACCAATATGGCCACGAGCCCAGCAGGCTGTGTCGTGCTGTTAGCAAAGACACTGGCGTCGGTCGTTTGCTGCCATAGCCCGTTGACGCCAAATTTCGCCACAGTCTTAACGGATACGTTCGTTGTACGTCACACACTGATTTCTGCGGTTATTTCACATTGTGTTGTTTGTCTGTTAGCACAGACGGCTTTACGAAAACGTTGCTGCTCTCGGTCGTCAACTTAAGGCCGTCGGCCACTGCGTTGTCCGTGGTGAGAGGTAATGCCTGAAATTTGGTATTGTCGGTACACTCTTTACACCTGTTGATCTCGAAATATTAAATTCCCTAACAATTTCCGAAATGGTATGTCCCATGCATCTAGCTCCAACTATCGCTCCGTGTTGGAAGTCTCTTAATTCCCGTCGTGCGCCCATAATCTCGTCGAAACCTTTTCACATGAATCACCTGAGTGCAAATGACAGTCCCGCAAATGCACTACCCTTTGATACCTGGTGTACGCGATACTACCGCGATCTGTATATGTGCATATCGCTATCCCATGACTTTTGTCTCCACAGTGTATAGCTGCACAGTGTACGTCGATAGAAATCGAAAGTGTTACACCATGACTGGACACTACCAAACTAATATTCCATTGTTTCCATGCTTGTGGAATATGTTGATAAAAATTGCATTTGCGAGATTATTTTCAGTACAGAAAGAAACCATTGTTATGGAAGAAGAATGGTGTGAGTTCCTGACGACCGTATGATGTGTCTAACGTTAACTGATACTTTTCAGGTCGAGATCACAGCATAGGATGCCCATGCAGTGAGTACGTACACATGTAGCTTACCACCACCTTCTTGAATTTCGAGAAAGGTTGAATCTTTGGTATGATGAACCTGCGAGGATCATATCGCACAGATAGTTGGCTGCAGCGCAGTGACTGCAATACAAGCGGTGACGAAATGGGCTCATGACGACAGTGTGGAAACAGGAGCAGGCTCGCGTCCAATAACTTGTAGAATCGTTCGACCGGACTGATGACGAATAAACAGTTGAAATCCGGCCAAAGGTTAGAGGTAGAATGTAACCTAGAACCGGCAGGAAAAGATTACTGGTATCTTGACTTGAGATCACGAGTTGCCATGCGTCGTTTACCGCAGACGCCATGCCTCAGACAACAGAGACCTGCATGGTGGAGAGCCAGAGTGAACTGGGAAGTTGAGTGGCATTCTGTGGTCTTCAGCAATGAATCTCGCTTCCGTTTGTAGCGGTCAGATCGAAGCAAGCGTCTCCGTAGAGGAAGTGGCGCAAGGTCACAGGAAGCAGCAATTCTCGAGACCAATAATTGATTACATTTCATCAACCTCTTCTCAAAGTTTCGTAAATATTGGGTTGATGCTTCTCGGTGTAACATTCCCAATTTTCGTTAATAAAAATGAAAAAAAAGGCAGTAAATCCACAGAACTTCTAAAGCTATTTAAGAGTTTTTTCGTAGAAGTTCCTAGTTGGACTATTGGATTTCTAGGAGGTGGCTTGTAAACAGAATCCTGAGGCGTTTTGTGGGGAACGCAGCGTCACATGTGACATGAATTTTTATACGTAAACTGAGTGACAACGAGACCTTTTACAGAAGTCGTATTCACTATTACACGACAAAGTTATTCCATTCGTGCACTCACAGGCAGCCTGCAATGGACGCGCAATTTGCTGAGTCGGAGGTTTGTTGAGTCAATCCGGTGCTGAAATAACACTGCTCTTGAAATGAAGAGCCTTTCGGCAGCAGTTGCGTCACCCATGCACACCCTTCCCTGCTTTCATCTATTCCGATCTTGTTATTTAGATTCAGAAGGACGTCACTTATGTTAAGGTATTTTTTCTTTTTCTTTTTTTCCTTTTTTCCGAAGGACGTGCACTTGACAACTTTGCGTACCCGCCTTATGTAAACGTTTTCAGGGTCTGCGGCCAACTGGGAAATCCCTATATGTAGCCAGATCTCTGCTGGGAGTCGTGCGGTGAGCATTTTGAACGATGTATGTGAGTTGCAGATGATCATGTGTGATTTCACTGCGTAAATAGGTGTAATACTGTTCCCACTTTAATTGGAGGCTTTTCGATTTGACACCACTTAAGCGTTTTCGCGTTGTGAGTGGTGCCTTTTTATTTATTGGGGCGCTTTCGTAGTTCATCCGGGAAAACTTCCTAAATAGAGAAAAATTTGTTCCTCTCAGACCGTCTGGAAAGTACGTTTTATAGATTTTCGTCACTCGTGCGTTCGATGCCTGAAGTACTCTCCAAATTCTCAATATCATTTCGCACATATGGAATTTGTGTGAGAATCATAGTAGCTTGTATGTTACACAGAGATGCAATATTAACTCTTTTTATGAGAAGTGGTTCGTCGTATTTAATGCATATAATGAAGTACTGCCAAAAAAAAAAAAAAAAAAAAAAAAAAAAAAAAAAAAAATACTAGCCAGCTCTGATATGAGCTTTCTTTAAACGTTCGGAAAATTAATACTTTGCGCTTACAAAATGAACTAACGTAGTATCTTATGACTACAATACCAGCGATTCAGGGTTGCAATCGTTCAACTTATACAAATACCTGTTGTATCAGTTTGTTGCCATACGAGATTGAACGAACGGAAAGTCTCAGTCGTAGGTAAAGCGGGTAGTAGACTTCGGTTCATTTCTAATATACTAGGGAAAAGTAACCAGTCTACAAAGGAGATTACAAATCACTTATGCGACCCATCTTAGAATACTGCTCAGGTGTGTGCGCCCCGTACCGAACAGTGCTAACTGGTGATATTGTACGTGTACAGAGAAGGTGTAGTGATTCGATAATTTCTGTGTAAATTCTAGAACCACTCAGTCTTCTACCATCTTGAATACACGATATTCTGGATACGAGCATGAGATGGTAGAATCCTACCTTCTGTGCGTCACAAGTGTAAAATCAGTTGCGGGAAGAAAGTAGACGCGGCAGACGAACGGCACCGACAAGTACCTGTCGGGCAATAAATAGATGTTTTAGTGAGTGTGTAAGGAAGAACCATGGAGTTTATATGCAACTCTGTGCTTATTGTGTCATTGACTATTGTTATTAAAAAAAGGACAGTTGAAAAAGAACTCTTGAAAACTCTTGACGTAAGCTTGCTATACGCAAGACTTATTTTTTGATTCATGTTAAGAAAAGTTATGGTACCTAAGCCAACTTTCTTTTAACTGTAACTCAATTTGTTTCTGACGTTCGGCAGTACGAGAGACTTACAAGAAGTTACATATTTATGTGGAACGTGAGATTTTTATTGTGCATGGAGGACAAATACATCGTTAATTGACGAAAAGTAAAGTTTGTGTGTCTACGTATTTCATAAGTAGAATGAGTATAAACCGATATAACCCAGGTTCAAACTCACACTTTAAGTCGTTAGAACGTTAGAAAGGGCAGCACGAGTGGTCACAGATTGGTTTGAGGAGAGTTCTCGAAGATGCTGAAAGCACTGAAGTAGCAAACACTTGAAGATCGGCGCAAACAATGCCGTGAAGGCCTACATAGTAAATTTCAAGAACCAACTTTAAATGATAGATCTAGGAACATATCACTCCCGTTGGGATCGCGTAGACAATATTGACTAATAATGTGCGCATAGAGGCGATTATAACACGTTGATTGCCGCACGTCAAGTGGTGGATGTTAAACTGCTTCAGGCGTGCGGGCGGTCAGCGTGTTAAGCAGTCATTCCTTCCAACGCTGTAGGAAAATAGCAAGTTACTGTTAAAGTGGAAAGCACTTAACAGTGGTTTGCAGAGCATGGATGTAGATGTAGACCTGCGAAACATACCTGGTCTAATCCGCAAGGAGTAAAAAAAGCCAAAATAATGCATTGATGCAGGGTAGCTCAAAAGAATTCTTCACTTGAGTAGCTAAATTGCAAAACGCGCTACACGACAGAAAATTCGATTTCGGTGGTTTCATGCTCCAGCCCTTTTCACGTTGTGGATAGCAAAACAAGAAAAGTAAGATACACAGAGTTGCAAAGTTCTCTACGTGCATCAGTCATGCACTTGGAAAGCCAGCCAGCTACATTCCTATAGAGGTGCAAAAGCCGTAATATCAACCCCAGCTATTACGGTCACCGCCTTTATTGGCGCAAAATCGGCTAAATTTTCCTGCTGCTGTATTGATCTCTTTTCTCTAGGAATAAAAATTAATATTTATGCTGCAGTCAGCAAAGGAAGCAAGCAGTGAGCGGAGATGATACTTTTCTTTACTCTGTAAAAGGAACAGCTACTCAGGTTCTCATTTGTTTTATGCAGAGCCCACTAATACACGCACGTCACAAATGCAGGCGTTCTGCTCTTCAATTGAGAGTGCTGTTTGACTGATTTTATGTTTTTGAGATATGTTGCTTGATAGAATAACGGAAAGCGACTTGTTGGAAGCAGAAGAATCTGCAGTTATGTTACAAGAATAAAAAAATGAGTATCCCAAAGGGTGAAAACAAATTGCTTCAGCACTGCGTCACAAGACTAATGCAACTCTGCTGTAGAGGATCTTTCAACAGTTCGGTATTTTCTGACGGCTGTGGTGGTCAGAGTAAGAATAGGGGACTGTTGGGAGTGTTGTCTCACCGGCTTCTTTTTGAAGCTTCTCAAAATGTTAAAACTGTTGAGATGTGTTTCCTCCCCGTTGTCGGACACTCGTTCATTTCATCAGGTAGCTTTTTCGGTAGACTGGAAAGAGAGTTCAGACACAGGGATGTGATTTACAGCCCAGAAAAGTATAGAAATCTGATAGAAAGGCATGCCATAGTAATCTACTGAAGAAGTTGACTTCACTTCAAGCTGGACCATTTTACAACGTTGACGTAAGTGAACCTAAAAGCCTGTGCAAAACGGGGAAAATCACTGGCAGAAGCTGAACTGAAGACTTGTATGCCTCCACTTTGGTGAATTATATTTTGATGTTACAGTATTATTTAATTTTTGAAGTAGTACTTGTGAATAGCTGGTAGTGCACATATAAATGGATATTAAGCGAGCGGGAACATAGTGTTAAGATTATAGTAATAATAACAATAATAATTTTAGGGAGTTTGGCATCTTTATTATGTCACCTCTGTTCTTTTCAAATCCTCGTCATAAAAATAGCAGGCTTTGCAAACTGAATGGGAAATCAAAATCACAACCCATTGTCTCGCAAACCCACTAAACGCGTTATGCAGTTGCAAAACCTGCTATATGTTGTAGAAATATTTAAATAGCTGATTACCAATGTTCATGTGTTTAGGGCTACTATATGAACTAGTTTTTGTGAATTTTGGTAATAAGCAGTCAGCTGTCTATCAGGTTTCTGATAGTCTGTGCAGGTTTTTCATCTGTACCCATAATTTTCTTATAGTGCACACAGCGGGCTTTGCATAGGGGCTATACACTTACTGGTTAGCAGATGGAAAGAACTTTTTGAAAACAGTGAGAACATAGCTTCTTCGTGTTCCTTGTCGCAAATGATACAGATGACGCTGTAACTAATTAAACTGAATTCGGATTTGAGAAGATGGCTCAGGTCTCGTTCCAATACTCCCAATTGAAGTTTTATATGCTTTTCTCAAACCACTTCAGGCTTGCACCAGGACGGGCAGTTTCTTCAACGACATCACGGTCTATCTCCCCCCCCCCCCCCCCCCAAAAAAAAAAAGACAAATATGAATAATTAAACCCCGCCAATAAATGAAATATGTGTCAGTATCTGTGACTGCCAGTAAGTAACTGACGTAGATTACAATTTCCTATTTTAAATTGCGTTTAGCCGTAAGCGAACGGATGTGACGTGGGTCGTAAAGCGGAAGGGGAGAACTGCCCCTTCAGAAGTCACACAGGGCAGCCGGATACCCGAAAGTGAGAACGGCTGGCGGTGAGGCTGGGCTGTGCTTTCAGGAAAGCCGCCGTGGGTGCCGGACATACTAAAGCCACAACACAAATTGTGTCTCCAGGTGTGTCGGGACAGCGGAATCTGTTTTTAATGAGCTATGAGGGATAGGTGAGCGCGTGCTATTTTTGGCAGCGTCCCGGCAGCGCTATAGTGGACAGAACAGTAGAAAGTCAGAAATAGTCGAAACACACCGCCTGCAGAAGTCAAATCTGAAATTGTAATCGGGAAGATTTAGGACGCCTCTGAAGAGTGTGTGACACCAGCCCTGAGTCCAGTCCCTGCAAGACAAAATGTTTAACGATTTGTAAAAACAGTTACGTAAATAACTTAAAAGTTGGGATGAAAAATAGCTCTGAGCACTATGGGAGGTCATGAGTCCCCTAGAACTTTGAACTACTTAAACCTAACTAACCACACATCCATGCCCGAGGCAGGATTCGAACCTGCGACCGCAGCGGTTGCGCGGTTCCAGACTGTAACGCCTAGAATCGTTCGGCCACTTAGGACGGCCAAAAGTGGGGTGAGAAACACGGCTGTGCTTAGAGAGCTCACCCTCTGTGACCGACACACGAACTTAGACAGAGAGCGTAGGACACTGTTTTGAAGCACCAAGTGTTCCGAAATTTCCTTACAGCGCAACTACCGGGAATGAGCGTGACCGGTATCGTTCAGCCAATGCCGTGCGGGGTAGCCGCGCGATCTGCGGCGCCTTGTCACGGTCCGTGCGGCTCCCCCCGTCGCAGGTTCGAGTCCTCCTTCGAGCATGGGTGTGTTTGTGTGTTATTATTAGAGTAAGTTAGATTAAGTAGTGCGTAAGCTTAGGGATCGATGACCTCTGCAGTATGGTACCATAATACCTTACCATAAATTTCCGCTCAGTCAATCAAAGTTACGAGGCGTCAGAAAAACGCAGAGACCCGAGTATTTCTTTTAGGAAGAGGACGAGTAAAAGTTACTCTTTATCCAGGCGCCATCTCGAGCACTCGTCTGATTTCAGCGTCTTGATTAACGGGTGCCTTCTCTTAGGCAAGCGGGCTGACTTGAACTTATGACGCAGATGCAAGTTGTTAATAGAGCCTTGACTGGTAGTCGCATCCTACCCACAACAGCGAGGTGAACTGTAGGGGAAGTCATTTTTACTGAGATTCTGAATACTTGTTTCCAGTTGAAGATACAACGTGTTTTCGACTCCGGCCATAGATAGAAAAACATACCCATTAGTAGCGCTTTCTATCTTTAAACACTAATCCTTTGGCAATCACGATACGACTTATTGAAGTATTTATCCGGATACTCGCTCATTGAATCACATTCCAGGTCCCTTATTCAGGCTTGCTTATCACAGCCAATTATTGTCAAACTATTTCTCTTGCATTTTATGTAATGGCATGCTGTTTAATTACGTCACATAAACGGGGCCATTTTTACATATCTAGTTAACATTGCAGTCATTAGCAAGCAATTCCCCACGCCATCTCTTACATGCTGATGGAAATCGTTGTGCCAGTAGCTGACAAAATTTAGGCGCTTTGAATGAAAATTGTAGACAGTTAACATTTAATGTTTTTTGTTATGATCATCAATTTATTAATCCCGTTCCAATATTTCACCAAATATTGGCATTTAGTCTTTTGATCTTTACAGTAATTCTTCTGTGTTACATGTGTAGTTAACGTTGCATCTTTATTGAGGCGTTCCTTGTGATCTGCTGTCTCTGTGAATAGTTTTTCCGAATACATACTCCACAATAAAAGGGCACAGTATAAATCATTGACACACAGACTCGACTAAAGTCAACAACTAATACACACATCAAAAAAAGTTTTGCATCGCTTCGGTTTAGAGTAGACAACAACATAGACATCATTTCCGCCCTTTCTATTGCTCATGAAAAACCATACATTGTATTTTGTACCACCATACAACGAGACCCTCAGAGGTGGTGGTCCAGATTGCTGTACACACCGGTACCTCCAGTACCCAGTAGCACGTCCTCTTTCATTGATGCATGCCTGTATTCGTCGTGGCATACTATCCACAAGTTCATCGAGGCACTGTCGGTCCACATTGTCCCACTCCTCAACGGCGATTTGGCGTAGATCCATCAGAGTAGTTGGTGGATCGCCTCGTCCATAAGCAGCACTTCTCAATACATCCCAGGCACGTTCGATAGGGCTCATGTCTGGAGAATATGCTGGCCACTCTAGTCGAGCGATGTCGTTATCCTAAAGGAAGTCAATCGCAAGACGTGCACGTTGGGGGCGCGAATTGTCGCCCATGAAGACGAATGCCTCGCCAATATGCTGCCGATATGGTTGTACTATCGGTCGGAGGATGGCACTCACGTATCGTACAGCCGTTACGGCGACTTCCATGACCAACAGTGGCGCACGTCTGCCCCACATAACGCCACTCCAAATTAATTTTTTAAATGCTTACTAACAAATATTGTGATCCAAATGTAAAGTTAGAATTTATTCACTAATGTAAGGAAGATATTATGAACAGTTTAACAGTGTGAGGAATCGTCCCTCTTATTGTTCCGTGGCGGGAACTTCGTTTCTTACTTGTCGTAATCCAAACGCCCAGCTGGTCCTTCCCCACCGGCTTCTAGGCGTCTCCACGCGTTCCGAGAATGTCGTAAGCTGCAGGGGTCAAGGTCTAACTGCGAGGTGCCGCCGTTGGCGCAACTGGTTCCTGCTCCTCTGCTAGCAGACTTTCTGATAGCTCCAGTATAGACGGAAACATCTTCAGAATTTCTGGCCTCTCGTTTCTGCTGAGCCACACTGTCTCTTTAATGCTCATCGTAAACTGTGTGTAAAAGCGGATGAAAATAGATCTCCTAACTTGCACGTGTATCTTCTGTAGATGGACTCAAATGACGGTTTTAGTTACTGGTGCATTTTGTTGTATGAGTATCGTGAACAACAGTCATCTATTCCTGAATGAGTAGTTTAAAACTGCTCTTGCTGCATGGACCGTTGCATACCCGTTTTTTCTGTTACAGTAATAGTATAGTCGAGCGAGGTGACAAGCTGGTTTGCACATTCTACTCGTATTCGTACCTATGTAGACAATACTTTAAACTGTATCGTCCCTTTCACTTCATGGCGACAACTCGTGAAAAGTGAAGTCAATATAGGAATGTTGTATAGATCCTGTCTGAATCTTTGCACACCGGTCTCGCATTCGGGAGGACGACAGTTCACATCCACGTCCGGCCGCCCTGATTTAGGTTTTCTGTGGTTTTCCTAAATCGTTTCAGGCAAATGCCGGGATGGTTCCTTTGAAAGGACTCGGCTGATTTCCTTCTCCATCCTTTTCTAATCCGAGCTTGTCCTCCGTCTCTAATGACCTCCTTTTCGATGGGACGTTAAACCTCCCCCTGTATCTTTGCGGAGTCGTCTGTCTTCGTGTATCATTGAACTAAAGCCATGCAATAATTCATATCGCAGCTGTCTGCCAGAATACAGGAGAACTGTAGACGTAACTAATGTGTAATCAAATACAGAAAATAATAATAATAATAATATTAAAAAACGGTAAAGAACTTTCATGGGAATTTTCATGGACACATCCACGAGAAGCAAGTGTTAATGAGCGTAATATGGTGGATGAGATACTCAGTTGTAGGTCTGAAATCATAATATCTCAGAGGTTACTTTTGGTAATAATGAGACTCTTCTATACAACCCCAATAAAACTTAGTACGACTTTTAATTCAGAAAAAATTGAGATGTTCATTTACAGACTCTCGGGTGAGCTGGACAGCCTTTAAGAAAGTCTGTTTGGTGGACATACTTAGTGCATTGTGATTTTGACTGGTATACTACAACAAAGAAAGCTTTTATACGAAAATTAGTACTAGGCGATATATTAACGTGATGAGTAAAACATTATACATAATTTTTAGCAGGGGGAATACTTTGCATGGCAAAACTCACTGAACTTGACACAAAAATCATTAAAATTTAAACACCTATGAAACTTTCTTTTAGATGATGGAGTAACGGTCTCGGTTGATGTTGATATCGTTAGGGAAAGAGCAGCATTTCGGATAGATAAAGAAGCATCCCACAGTATTCTTCCTAAAAGGTAAAGAGAAAACACAAGAACCTTAAATCTAGACAGCAGAAAAAGGATTGAACCTCTACTTTCTAAATACGAATCCATTAACGAAACCGCTGCATTACCTCTCTGTCTGTACCCGAATGCGCTTTAAGAAATCTTGAATTGTCTAGAAATTAGTAGAAAGATTACTTTTAGGTAATACGAAAGTGATCCGTATTCGAGAAAACTTCCAGGAACACGAGGTGGAACGAATACTTAAAATAATTAATGGGTCATGCTATAAATGAGTCTAAATATTCTTTCCGTATAGCTTGTAGTAACAATTCCGGAAAGATGTTTTAACGATTGCCGTAAATCGGAAATGATAGGTCGAGCGAATTCGATATGCAGTTGTTAGTTCCGTCAGAGCTGTAACTGACCTAGCGCGAGAGTGTTGTCTGGATGAGTTAACGTTTAAAGAAAGATCGCATTATTCCAGGCAAAAGCAACCGAGATGAACTCCAAATCGATTCTGTTCCAAACAGCTTTTGTAATCCGGGCAGGTACCACAGGGAAATATTGAGAAAAAAAGCACCAGTTGTTTCTTTTTTAATTATTCGGTTTATTTGTTCAAGAACACAAAGATCCATGTTGTTACAAAGTCATTTTCGACACGCTCTTATCAGTTACTTGCAAAATATGAATGTAGATAAAAATGTATAAATATAGGAGCTCAAAGAATCATAGTTCTTCAATGTAAGAGAGTTTAATCCCTTAATTTTCAGAATGAAATTTCACTCGCATTGCAAAGGAATGTGAAGCTTCCTCGCAGATCAAAACTGTGTGCCGGGCCGAGACTCGAACTCAACATCTTTTCCTTTTTGCATTTGGTCTGGGTGGAAGTCACATGATACCTATTCATGTTGATCGTTGAATACTTTAATGGCTCTGAGCACTATGGGACTTAACTTCTGAGGTCATCAGTCCCCTAGAACTTAGAACTACTTAAACTTAACTAACCTAAGAACATCACTCACATCCATGCCCGAGGCAGGATTCGAACCTGCGATCGTAGCGGTTTCGCGGTTCCAAACTGTAGCGCCTAAAACCGCTCGGCCACCGTTGAATACTTTACTCGTGGTTTTTTTTCCGGAAGTAAAGCTTCACGAAGCTTGGGGAGCTCAGTCGGTAGAGCACGTGTCCGCGAATGGCAAAGGTCCCCAGTTAGAGTCTCGGGTCAGCACACAGTTTCTTTAAGTTCGTTTAATGCCTTTCTTGATCTTTCTCGCGTTGTTACGTTGCAGTATTACATCGGTGGCAAAGTCATGCACAATGTGAAATACAGGAGAATATTCCATTTAGGACGTAATCATTTACGACTTTATAGTATAAACGGATCTTCAGTCTCGTCTCGTTGCTGCATCTAAAAGAGGTCAGCCTGCAAGTTTTGAACACTGCATGCGCATTCGGAAGGACGACAGTTCAAATCTCGTCCGACAGTCCAGATTTAGATTTTCCGTGATTTCCCTGAACCACTTACGGCAAATTCGGGGATAATTTATTTAACATGGCACGGCCGATTCCGTAGTCTAATCCGAGCCTGTGCTCCGTTCCTAATGACCTCGCTGTCGACAGTACGTTAAACTAACCTTCCTTCCTTTTTCAGGTTTTGAACAACATTTTTGTTCCCCGTATGGGTCCAATTTTTTTTGTTACCTCTCTGGACTTAGTGTTTACTGAAAATAGTAGAAATTTTTTGGTTCTGCAGATAATCTGCTAAAGTGCCGTTGTCACTCATTGCATAGAGACCGGTATCAGGATAGCGACGCCGCACACACACACACACACACACACACACACACACTCACTCTTCCACTTGTCTATCTGTCATTGCAACATCTTTCTCTTTCTCTCTGTGTGCGCGCGCGCGGTGTGTGTGTGTGTGTGTGTGTGTGTGTGTGTGTGTGAAACATTAACAGGAGTAAGGGATAGAGAGCATGAAATGTCCAGTGTATGAAGTATTGTAAATTGTGTATTATGGAAGACTTTATTGGAAAATATACGTTAAAAATATAAATAAACGCTAGACGAGCACTATATAAGTTTTTCAGTCAACTGCATGTTACAATTCATGGTTTACTGCACGCACGCTTATGTGTTATAGAATGCAAAATTGTAACAAGCAGTTGATTTAAAACTTGTGTTGTGGATCATGTAGTGGTTATAGAAGAACCAGTGGACACACCATAGGTGACTTAAAAGCCCCTGAGTATGCGTAATAAGATTAGATGAAATATTTTTGGTGACATGTTTTGTAAAAACAGTAATAAATATTCAGTTGCAATATAGGGATAATATTCATTCTTGTCTACATGCTGAATATTACCCCAAGAAGGGTGTGTTGGCTGGATCATTCAGTGTTCGGAATAGCACACATCAACTACTGCTCACACAACACATTGAACACAAATCGACGTTGATAATTAGCACAACCATACCAAAGGGATTGGCACTTCTCCACTTGTGTCATTGTTAAGAAAATTTAGAGATGTTTTCTGTCGGTGTGACTTGGTATTTGAACAAAATGGATAAAATAAATATCAGTACGATAGTTGACACGTGTAAGAACCACCGGAAAAATATTACTGTATGTGGAAATTGGCCTCTCTTAGTGTACAGCTTTTCCTACAGGTGATGGTTACAAGGCATAGTCATGTAAAATATTCCACATAGACACTTGAGTTGCGTTTATTGCACGGTTCCACTGTTCGCGCACGCATAATTGGATCATTGTCCAAATGTTTCAACACATTTTCGTCCATGGCACAGGAATTAGAAACGATATGTAAAGTTGAGATGCACTGCTCGTCAGAAGAAATAAGCAACGCAAATGGGAAATTCTAATTCTGATGTGATGAAGTTCAAGACTGTCATCTGAATATCCCGTATTTACTCTTATGGGTCAAGGGCTATTATATTCCTTTCTGATTAACATTATTTGTGTAAGCTAAGCCTGCGAAATCCAAAATGACTGACACTTAAAAGTTTTACTGGCGAGTTGCGGTTGTGTTTTTGCTATATAGTGGAATAGTCGTTTAGAAAAATTAGGAAACGAGTTACATTTCATCTGCCTTTCTCCATTATTTGTGATTTAGGACTGTACAAAAGTAGCTTTGAAGCTGACGCAGCCGCGTTAGAAACTCCGTAACAGTAGCAGATTTCTGTTTAAGTTTGCGCCCCGTCCTGAAGCGGTTCTAGGCGCTACAGTCTGGAACCGCGCGACCACTACGGTCGCAGGTTCGAATCCTGCCTCGGGCATGGATGTGTGTGGCGTCCTTAGGTTAGTTAGGTTTAAGTAGTTCTAAGTTCTAGGGGACTAATGCCCACAGCAGTTAAGTCCCATAGTGCTCAAAGCCATTTGTTACAGTGCTTTCGTGTCAGGAACGCAGTTTCAGGCGCTTTTCTGGTTTTGAACGTGTATTTGATCCAGTAATACAGTGTCTTACACAGTTTTGTTCACGATTTTAGATTAGAATTACACGCAAACTAATCGCGAAACGAAGTTGAACATTTTACACAAGGTACAACATCTGTTCAAGTTTACTTATGAAATATTAGATCGGACAAATGACGACCATTGGTGATTACACGATTCTGTAGATGTTTAACCCAATTTTTGAACAAATCTTTCGTAACCGCTTGAGGAATTCTGGGAATGTAATCGTGAATTCTATATTTGAACTATTGCAATTTTCTCGGCCGGTTGGAGTACACTGTCGCCTTCAAATAAACCCATAGGTAAAAGTCTGACATGGTTAAATCAGGTGAGTGAGGTGGCCATTCGGTACAAGCCCGTTTGGCAATTATGAGGTTACCAAACGCTTCACGGAGAACTTGCAATGTCTTGTTGGATGTGTGGATGTCACACTGTCTTGTTGGAAAGTTTTCCGAAGCTTTTCACAGTGAATGACGAGGGTTTGCCTGGAAACTGCTACGCACGCGTTCTATGTCTTCGGGAGTTCGGACGGTTTTCCGAGCGACGCTTCACCGTCAGTTCGATGCATTGGCAGTTGCACTTAAGTTTCACCCATTTCAGTATTGTTCCACGATCGTGAATTGGATAGCGCGGCTGAATCTTGAAATGCTTAGGAAAGGCACGTTGAACGCGCAGGACAGAGTTGCCGTTGCGAAAATACCACTCCACCGCGAACGCACAGTGTCGCTTCGACTATTACGATATGATTGCGGATCTGTATATGGGATGAAACTTGACACTCCGCTCTACTAATAGACGGCGATACCGTCGCTGTAGCTTGTTCTTTCAGCGCGTTATTCAAAGGTGAAATCGTCAAACATTGTGAAATACGCTGTACGACGGATTTGGCCTCGTTGGTGTAACATTTTCTTGTTTTAAGATTCGAATAACCAAGAAGAGAAGCATGTGATGTGAAAAGGCGGTATTCGTTATCCAGCATTTTGATTAATGCGGACCGTCGAAACTGGTGTGCGGTCAGTTTCCAATCTTGTCTTATCACAGCGACACCCAGAGCTTTCCGCGTTGGACTGTGCTAAGAAACCTAACTACACTGAAGCGTCAAAGAAACTAGTATATACACGCGTATTCCAATAAAGAGAGATGTAAACAGGCAGAATACGGCGCTGCGATCGGCAACGCCTATATAAGATAAGTGTCTGGCGCATTTGTTAGATCGGTTACTGCTGCTACAACGGCAGGTTATCAAGATTTAAGTGAGTTTGAACGTTGTGTTATAGTCGGTGCCCGAGCGATGGGACACAGCATCTCCGAGGTAGCAATGAATTGGCGATTTTCCCATATGGTCATTTCACGAGAGTACTGTGAATATCAGGAATCCGGTAAAACATCAAACCACCGACATCGCTGCGGCCGGAAAAAGATTCTGCAAGAACGGAACCCACGACGACTGAAGAGAATCGTTCAACGTGACAGAACAGAAGTGCAACCCTTCCGCAAATAGCTGCAGATTTCAATGATGGGCAGTCAGCAAGTGTCAGCGTGCGAACCATTCCACGAAACATAATCGATATGGGCTTTCGAAGACCCACTCGTGTGCCCTTGATGAGTGCACAACACAAAGCTTTACGCCTCAACTGGGCCCGTCAACACCGACAATGCACTGTTGATGACTGGAAATATGTTGACTGGTCGAACGAGTCTATTTCCAATTGTATCGAGCGGATGGACGTGTACGGGTATGGAGACAACCCCAATGAATCCATGAAGGCTCTGTAATGGTGGGGAGCGTGTGCAGTTAGTGATATGGTACCCCTGATACGTCTACATTTCGACTCTGACAGGTGACACGTACTTTCTGATGGAAGTATTTTGCTCTAAAATGACATCTTACGCCCTTTACAGATTTACTAATCGTTGTGATTATAGTCTACAGTATTAAGAAATTACATTTCGCTTGTAAGTGGAGCATCCTGTCTGATCACCTGCATCCATTCATGTCTATTGTGCGTTCCGACGGACTTGAGCAATTCCAGCGGGACAATGCGACAATCCACACGTCCAGAATTGCTCTTCTGAGTTTAAACTCTTCCGCTGGCCTCCAAACTCCAGAGACATGAACATTATTGAGCATATCTGGGATACTTTGCAACGTGCTATTTCGAAGAGATCTCCACCCCATCGTACACTTACAGATTTACTGACAGCCCCGCAGGATTCATGATGTAATTTCCATTCAGCACTACTTCAGACATTAGTCGAGGCCATTTCACGTCGTGTTGCGGCACTTCTGTGCGCTCGCGGTGGCCCTACACGTGTACCAGTTTCTCTGGCTCTTCGGTGTAAAAGCACTACAGTAAAAATAAACAGCGCATTCAAAATTCTTGTATATAAAAGGAAATACCACTCGATAGAGTCCACTTACAAGTTAAATGTAATTTCTTAATACTGTAGACGATAATCACAACGATTAGTAAATCCGTAAAGGTCGTAAACTGTCATTTTAGAGCAAAATACTTCCATCAGAAAGTAATGTTTGGGGCAAATAACGTGGCGGACGTCAGCTTGAGATTCATTGGAAGAGTCCTTAGAAAATGTAGTCCATCAACAAAGGAGGTTGAAACTTCCTGGCAGACCGAGACTCGAACTCGGGACCTTTGCCTTTCACGGGCAAGTGCTCTACCATCGGAGCTACCGAAGCACGACTCACGCCCGGTCCTCACAGCTTGAAAGGCAAAGGTCCCGAATTCGAGTTTCGGTCAGGCACACAGTTTTAATCTGCCAGAAAGTTTCATATCAGCGCACACTCCACTGCAGAGTGAAAATCTCATTCTGGAAACAAAGGAGGCTGCTTACAAAACACTCGTTCGACCTATACTTGAGTATTGCTCATCAGTGTGGGATCCGTACCAGGTCGGGTTGACAGAGGAGATAGAGAAGATCCAATGAAGCGCGGTGCGTTTCGTCACAGCGTTATTTGGTAAGCGTGATAGCGTTACGGAGATGTTTAGCAAACTCAAGTGGCAGACTCTGCAAAAGAGGCGCTCTGCATCGCGGTGTAGCTTGCTGTCCAGGTGTCGAGAGGGTGCGTTTCTGGATGAGGTATACCTCCCGAGGAGATCACGAATGTAAAATTAGAGAGATTCGAGCGCGCACGGAGGCTTTCCGGCAGTCGTTCTTCCCGCGAACCATACGCGACTGGAACAGGAAAGGGAGGTAATGACAGTGGCACGTAAAGAGCCCTCCGCCACACACTGTTGGGTGGCTTGCGGAGTATAAATGTAGATGTATCTACAAGTTTGTGGTGTCATGACAACTCTTTTTATTATAGCTCATCGGTAACGCTTTCAGAACAATTTTTGTAAGCGTTTCCGGTACTGGAAATGGAAACCGTTAGAGGCATCAGTCGCAGGAGGCGGCGGAACGACCCAGTTACGGAAGTGCCTGGTGAGAGGCTCAGGGAGGCGGCGGTTTGTTGTGTCTGGCTGGCAGGCAGTCAGTGAGGCAGGGCTGGGGACAGTGACCAGAGCACGAGCTGGGAATTCCCTGCTCGCCCGCCCATTCATGCAGCGGCGACCCACTGCTGGAAGTAGGCGGCGGCGCGCGTGCTTACGCTGGCCCCGGCGTATTTATGTGCGGGGATACCGGAGCGCTGCCGGTCGGCCGGCCGGCCGGCCTTCCCTCGCTGCGCACGCTGCCCATAACGTCACGCGACCGCCTAATACGGAGACTCATGTAACGCTGACGACCCCTGAAACAATGTTCGCTTCATAACTGCACCTACAGGGAACGGTAACTTTCAGGTCATTACTAGTTGTCGCGCCGCGGCTCAGGATTCCCGAGATCACTTCAACTCAGCAAAGCATTAGGTTTCGACGGAGTCCCTAGTCAGGCTGTGTAAACGAGCTGCACTGTTATTGTTGTGATCTTCAGGCTTAGGACAGATTTATTGCGGCTCTCTCCGCTACTCTGCCCTCTGCTAGCTTATTCGTTTCTGCGTTAACTAGAGCAACGTACAACCATTTCGACCTGCTTACGATAGTCAAGCGTTTGTCTCCGTCTGCAATTTTTACCCCCTGTACTTGTTCCTTGGTGTCATAATGATATGCCCTCTTAACCAGTCACACCTCTTACTCATGTTCCACCCTATATTTCTTTTCTTCTCGATTCAATGCAGTACCTCTTCATTAGTTGTCACATCTGTTCGTATAATCCTCGTTATTCTCCTGTTGCCGCACATACCAAAAGCTTCCTTTTTTCTCATTATTGTCTGTTGGTTCGTGTCCACTCAGTCATTTCAATAATGGAAAGACAATGCTATAGTGTAGTCATTTACGACGATACTAAAGTAAGGACAACACAACACTCAGTCTCCGAGAGGAGAAAATTTTCAAATCGATCGGGAATCGAACCCAGGTCTCTTCGTGTAGCAATCTGCCGCGCTGACCGCGCAGCTTCCGAGGCGGTCGTTGATTGCTGGCCTTTTCTGTTCATCGTCTGCATTTCACTTCCATGTAAGGCTACCCTCACTGTAAATCCTCCTTTAAATCGTCACATCAGCGAGAAAATAACACAAGTCGAAATAAATGACCAAAGGCTAGAAAAGCAAGTGAAAACGGTGAACAGAGGAAAGACCACTGCCCCTGACGGGTAGAAATTCGATTCTACTCAGAGTATGAGAAAGAACTTGCCCCTCTTTTAGCAACATTGTGCCGTTGGTCTCTAGAGCAGGGAAGTGAGTAAGTGCTGCGCAAAAAACTATTAATAACATGATGTTTTTTCGACATTTTAACAATATTAATTATTTTTTTAGAATTCTGTTATGATTTATGTGATATTAGTTATAATTTAAAACTGAAGTAATCACTAAATAAAACAAGTGTTTATCATTGTCTAAAATTTGATCAACCATCAAAATAAAATAAAAAAAAGGTTCCACTAAAGAATCTGGATTCTCGCAGTGTTCCGCCAGAAGAAAAGTTTGAGTATCCTGCTGCACTAGAGGGGCAAAGCGTTCCTAAAATAAAAAATAAATAAAAAAAACAAGTAATTCTCATTTGCAAGAAGGGCCGTCGAGCAGAGGCACAAAACTATAGGCGTATATCTCTGAGATCGGTCTGTTGTAGAATTTTTGAACATGTTTTGTGCTCGCGTGTTATGATATTTGTGGTGACCAAAAATCTCCTTTGCGGGAACCAGTGTGGGTCCTGTAAACAACGAGATGTGAAACCCAGCTCGCTCTGTGCGACCACGAGACGCAGAAAATAGTAGGTCAGGTGCTCGGGTAGATGCGGTGTTCCTTGACTTCCTTAAGGCATTCGATACAGTTCCGCACTGCCGCCTAAAGAGCAGGGTACGGGCGTATGGAACATCAAACCAACTTTGTGTTTGGGTTGAAGAGTTTGTAGCAAACGGGACACAGCATGCCATTCTGAACGGAGAAAAGTCTTCAGATGTAAAAGTAACTTTGACCGTGTCCAGGGTAATGCTATAGGACCATTATTTTTCACAATATATGAGGGGCGATCAAAAGTTTCCGTTCGAAGGACGTACAGTCCAGAATCGGTATACCAATCAGGCAAAATCGCCGTCAGCATTGAGGCAATCATCCCACCGACGTAGCAGATTGGAGATACCCGTTTGGTAAAACACCGTGCCCTACTGCTTGAAGATATCCGTAACTGCCTGCTGAACATCTTCGTCTGACAGGAATAGTCGACCATTCAAGGCTTTATTTAAGGGACCGAAGGCGTGATAATCTCGTGGGGAGAGATCACCACTATAGGGTGGGTGCTCTAGTGTCTCCCACTTGAGGTGGCATAACTTCTGCGTTACATTTGCGATATGGGGTCGTGCGTTATCATGAAGCAGCAGCTCCCCTTGTGACAGCAGTCCCGGACATTTCGCCTTAACTGCACGGCGTACTTTCTCCCGCGCCGTGCGGTAGCCTTTCCCAGTGATGGAGACACCAGGTTCCTTGAAATCATCAACCAAAGGGCTCCGGTAATCAAAGAACAGCCGCCTCCATAGCTGAGTCGCCATTGCAGCAGATTGCTATCTGAGGGGACCGGATTTTATTCCTGGCCGGGCCTCCGCTCGGAGACTTTGTGTTGCGTTGTCTTATCATTACGTTCAGTTGGTCGATGAGAATCAGTTTATCCTTATTGACAAGCAAGTCGACGAAGAGGCGTCAACTAAAAAGGCTTACACCAGGCAACCTGTGTACTCTATCTACCTTTCCAGCAGATAGGCTGGCTTTTGAACTCCTTGGGACGAGGCGACGATTGACGGCAGCACTGACTCCGGCTCCCAGTGGTGGCACCAGCTTTCGTCGTCTGCAACAGTGCGCTCAATCAACGTGTTGCCTTCAGCACTGAAACGCGTTAGGTGCTTCAGGCAAACAGCCATCTGGTTTGCTTTTGGGATTCAACGCCGGGGCTATCCACTGACCGCGGACCTTACGATAGCCTAACTCCTCCCGGATAATGTGTTGCACGCTACGGAAACTGATGTCGAGATCCTTTGTTAGTGCACGAATGGTTATGCGCCCGTCCACTCTAATCGCATCATCAAATCAAGCGCATGTTGGTCGTGCGTAATGGAGAGGCTGGCCTTCCCGATCGTCCGGCGTCTTGCGTCGAATCGTGACCAGCACGAAACTTGGCGCACCATTTCACAACGGTGGTTTTCGGCAGGCGCTGCCCTATACACATTCTTCATTCTCTGATGTGTGTCTGCCACTGTTTATCCTTCGACAGCTTAGAAAAAAATCAACAGCACATTGGTCCTATTTGGTGTTTATACACTGAAAACTCAAAGAAACTGGTACACATGCCTAATGTCATGTAGGACCACCGCAAACACGCAGAAGTGCTGCAGCATGACTTGGCATGGACCCGACTAATGTCGGAAGTAGCCCTGGTACCATAAATCCTGCAGGGCTGTCCATAAATCCGTAAGAGTACGAGGGAGTGGAGATATTTTCTGAATAGCACGCTGCAAGACATCCCAGATATGCTCAATAATGTTCATGTCTGGAGAGTTTGGTAGCCAGCGGAAGTGTTTAAGCTCAGAAGAGTGTTCCTGGAGCCACTCTGTAGCAATCCTGGACGTGTGCGGTGTCGCATTGTCCTGCTGGAATTTCTCAAGTCCGTCGGAACGCACAATGGACATGAATGGATGCAGGTAATCAGACCGGATGCTTACGTACGTGTCACCTGTCAGAGTCGTATCTAGACGTTCCAGGGGTCCTATATCACTCCAACTGCACACACTGCGCGCCATTACAGAGCCTCCGCCAGCTTGAACAGTTCCCTGCTGCAATGCAGGGTCCATGGATTCACGAGGTTGTCTCCATACCCGTACACTCCGTCCATTCTATACAATTTGAAACGAGACTTGTCCGACCTGTTTCCAGTCATCACCAGTCCAATGTCGGTGTTGACGGGCCCAGACGAGGCGTAAACCTTTGTGTAGTGCAGTCATCAAGGGTACACGAGTGAACCTTCGGCTCCGAAAGCCCATATAGATGACGTTTCATTGAATGGTTCTCTCGCTGACACTCGTTGATGGCCAGTATGGAAATCTGCAGGCAATTTGCGGAAGGGTTGCACTTCTGCCACGTTGAACAATTCTCTTCAGTCGTTGTGGTCCCGTTCTTGCAGGATCCTTCTCCGGCCGCAGCGACGTCGGAGCTTTGATGTTTTACCGGATTCCTGATATTCACTGTACACTCGTGAAATGCTCGTACGGGAAGATCTCCACTTAATCGCTACCTCAGAGATGCTGGTCCCATCGCTCGTGCGCCGACTGTAACATCACGTTCAAACGCACTTAAATCTTGATAACATGCCGTTGTAGCAGCAGTAACCGATCTAACGACAGCGCCATTCCCTTGATGTCTTATAGTAGAGGTTGCTGACCACAACGCCGTATTCTGCCTGTTTACATGTCTCTGTATTTGAATACACATGCGTATACAAGTTTCTTTGGCGCTTCAGTGTATATATGCTCCACCAACGCTCTCGTGTGCTTTTTATATCCACTAAAAAGTAAGTCTGCCGTCTACTATGCGTTTCATTCCCTCAGCATCGTCTGTATTTACAGACCGTTTTTCACAGAAAGTCGGTGCAAATACGGAAGTCTTGCGCTGATGCATGTGGCGAGTATTTCGTGTTTCGTGGATGTAAATAACGGAAACAAAATTGACCTTCAAATTCTAATGTAGCGCTTGTGAACAGAGTTTTCGTTTAGAACCGTTCGGAATTCAGTAGAAACACATAATACTGATACTGCAGCCAGTATGTAATTATTGAAACTTTTGTTTTAATTTTTCGGAAATCGCATGAGTAGCGAGTGGTTGAACTGATCCATAGTGCTGATGTCCGGTATCACGTCTAACTTTAGCAGAAATCTAGAACAATTCTGAGTTTAAACATCAGATTGCAAGGAGAAAAATGAGCTGCGTGGCACACGGTCCCCACGCACAGTATGCTAAGAGACCAAGCGCATTCGATGTTTCTGATCTGTGGATTCGTTATTGTGCGGAAAGCTTGAAAAAGGAAACGCAGGAAATACGTTATTGTGGGTTATGTAACCACGTTTGCGGCTGGAATGAGAAGTTCCTGGTGGGCAAACGCAGCCCGTTATCTTAGACGGAGTCAGCCACGAACGCGTAGGGTGTCTCCGACGTCTCAGAGGAAGGATGACAGAATTACTTAATCTCACCTTACTGTAATCTGTTGGAAACTTAGTGCATAGCAAGGTTTGCAATTCCAGACTTTTCCTGATATCTACATCTACTCGGCAGGTCACCTTGTGGCTCTGTAATGAATACTGTTTGTCACCATGAAGGGCTGTCAGATTTATCGTATTTCTACTAAAAGGTAATTAATCTGTGACCAATAAACTCGTAAAGCGGTAGACGCCAGGTGGACGCGAACTACCATTCTCTATCACCGTCACAAGCCATTACCAAGAATCACGTTACGAAATCAAAGATCTAACTGCTCTTTGCCCCATCTGAAATGAGCACGGAGTTGCTCGAGAACTATTTTATAGGCATCAATAAATATTTCAAAAGTGGCTGGCCACAGTTTTTCAATTTATATTCAGTTAATACAAGTCACGTATCCTAGTATATCCATGATAAGGATCTGTGTGATTTATAGTGAAAAGTCATTAATCTGTGAGCAAAAGGCGAGTATAATGGAAGCTATCAGGTAGATACTAACTATAGTTCCTCCCATACTGTCGCAAATTAGTACCCAACATAATCCTACAAAAACGAAGCTTGAACTAAGGGATTATGGACCCGAAAATGAAACGTCGGAAATACGAAGAACTTCCGGAGCCATTACTACTGATGCCTGTTGGCTAATGGTTCAAATGGCTCTGAGCACTATGGGACTTAACATCTAAGGTCATCAGTCCCCTAGAACTTAGAACTACTTAAACCTAACTAACCTAAGGACATCACACACATCCATGCCCGAGGCAGGATTCGAACCTGCGACCGTAGTGGTCGCGCGGTGCCAGACTAGCGCCTAGAACCGCTCGGCCACTTCGGCCGACTGATGCCTGTAGTAAATGAGAAGTGCACTGTTTTCGTAGAGAAGCCAGCAGTAAGATTTCGAGTCCTTGTTGGCATTCCATTGCGGTATTACTCATGACGTCATGTCTATTAAGCAAATTAAAGAAATGTAGAATTTAATATACATCTTTACGTTGCAAGTCGTACAGATATAGTGCTATCAGCTTTATATCGGATGTGCGATGTGCCCTGCATGCGATGCAGTGCATCCATCCACAAATCGTATCACTGTTTCACTCGTCGAATAGTGTCACAGGTTGCATGGGCGTGACATTGTTCGAGTGTGTATACGTCTCGAGTTGCATCAGTATTGGGGATAATTCAGGCTGCACCACAAACGAGAGCCCAGGAAATTTATGTGTGATCTGGCGGGCCATGAAACACAGCCACTTCGTCGTATCTCCAATTAATCGATAGTGGTGGCAGTTTGCAATGGAAACTAGTAAGCTTTCCTCTGAAGGAGAACGCTTGTACAGCTTTCTCCGCGTGCATTGCAAGTGACTTTAAAGTTAGTGGCGGTTTAGTGCAAGTGCTTGCCATATACTGTAGACACGTTTGTACTATAAATGTTGTTTGCAAATCAGCGAGAAAATCGTGGCAGATGTTTCTTCCCACTATACCAGTGGTATTTGTTTTTTCGTTCCATTCGCTGACAAGGCGTGGGAACAACGCCTTCCAACGTGTCTTTATGCGAGCTGTAATTAGTTTAATGTTAACAACTGCTATTACGCGATTTCTTGGAGGTCTCGGGAGATAGTGCAACTTCTGAAACCGGTTTCAGTAATATTACCACGAGATAATTAGCACCTTCCTAGCGTATTTGAGGTTACATTTTTAATTTGAGGTTAAATTTTTAATATTGGTGATCGTGTTAACAAATTTAGTATTACCCGTATTGCTCGTCTCTGAATACATCCCCCGACCTGCCGCAGAATCTACACTATCGAACAATATTTTGGAATAGCGTTTTGTAAGTAATCTTCCCAAAAAGAGCTGCATTTAATCAGTATTCACCAGTGAACCAAAAACCGTCATTTGTTCCACCAGTTGCCCCTAACAGAATCAGGCAGCACCTTTTTAAATAATGTGCGGTCACTTTTGTTATCTTAACAATATTTTCAGTGAGAACTATTAATACGCAAACGTCGGACATCAATGTGCGTAAACAACAGATAAGTGCAGTGGCCGAAATTAGTTGTAATCTTTATTGTTAACCATTCACAGTTACGGATGACTTTGGAACACACTAAATATGGAATGCGTTGCTGTAACTATCTCACCGTCTCCATTTGGTGTCTGTGTTGCACAGTAATAGGAAAGACTTTGACCAAAGAACGATCGGATCGTTATTTACATCTTTTGTCGGCGTACGACAGTAAATATCTCTAAGCAAATGGGACTAGTGCTCTAGTCCGCCTCGGTAGCTGTGGGGTCAGCGCGACAGATTGCTAACCGAAGAGGCCCGGGTTCGGTTCCCGGTCCGGTCGATTTTTCTCCGCTCGTGGACTGCCTATTGTGTTGTCCGTACGTTCGTATCGTCTTAACTGACAAAGAAAATCGTCTCCACTACGTTGTCGTATCGTCTTTCCATTAGTGGCTAAATAGGCACGACCTGAAAGCCAATAAACTAAAAAAAAAAGTACGCTATGATTCTATTTTGAGCCCTACCAGAAGCATGTACGGATCGTAGAACTGGCACTCAACGAATCGCAGGTCTATGGATTCGGTGTCACGCGTAGTGTTCACTGGATAACAGTGATTTTTCTTCTCTCTTTTTCGAAAACAGTACAAGATATCGGAAGGAAAGAAGATTCAGTTTTAACGCTCCCTTTGCGATGAGGTCCTGAGCGCAAGAGGGGATTGGGGCAAGAATGAGGAAATAAATTGGCCGTTCCTTTTTCATAGGAACTATTCCAGCAGTATTCTTAAGCGATACAGCAAATCCACATTCGACTTCGAAAATGGCTTGGATACAGTTTCAAAGTGATAAGATCTACTCCTGCTGAACAGCCCCATTTTATCGGCAGTGTCGTACAAAAATAATGGACTCTTTAGAGGGAGTGAACTTCCTGTGTTCTTTGCCAGTTGTGGAGGTTGTATCAGAAACATCAATGAATCTTGCACGCCAGAACTCCATGAAAGTAGATTATGGGATGCCGATTGGGAATTTGTCGAAACAGCAATGAAAAGAGTTTGTGAAATCGATGGCCACCCAGCATAAAAAATGGCGAAGCCGGTTTCATTTGACACTAAGTCTGTGATTGTGAAAGAAAGAGGAGAGGGGGCTTTCACAAAGAGAATAAAAGATAGAAAGTGCGTTGGCGCCGATGGATTTGAAGCTCGAGTGGTTGGTACATCTGCCCTTATCAACGGTTTGCACTAGCTGGAGTGTATCATTTCCCTGATCTAAATAAGTTCGTATTTGGATTTTAAATGTAATGACGAGATAATAACATCTTTAGGTGGATATTTTGCAGACTTCAGAGAACTGAAATTCAGTAATTCAATGTAATCACTGAAAAACGCTGACTTAAGTACGAGGGTGGTTTGATAAGTCTTGTAAATCTTCGTAAAGGAATGGAACATCTTTATTGTGCCTTCATGGTTGGAAAGCTTGCTTATTCCAAGGATTGTATAAAGAATTTCAACTATATTCGTTGTTGACGCCGTCTGAGTTGGTCAGCGTGTAGACTGCGATTGAAAATGGAGAAAACTGTGTTGCATACTGCTGTTAAGCATGTTCATTTGTAGGTTTGGACTGCCGCACAGATCAGACCTGAGTGGCGTGAAGTACATGGGGATTCTGCACTATCACCGAAGACCATTTACTTTTGGATTAATGAATTTAAACTTTTGTTGGACAAGCGCCGAAGACGAAGCGCGCTCCTGTCACCACAAAGGAAATCATTGACAAAATCGAAGATATGGTAATGCAAGACCACCAAATAAAAATTCCTGAGATTGCTTGGACTGTAGTAATCTCAACTGAACGAGTGCATCATAACCTGCACGGAGAATTGGCTATGAAGAAGCTGTGTGCGAGGTGGGTGATGCTTAATCGTAACCAGCAAGACGTTTTGCGCCGATATGTGACCGTTGATGGCACCTTGATCCATTATTACACACCAGTAGTCAAACAATGGACAAAGGCGTGGTGAAAGTGCACAGCCAAAGACCATTTTGTCAGCCTGCAAGGCGGTGGCCAGTGTCGTTTGGGATTCCCAAGGAATAATTCTCATAGATTACTTGGATAAAAGGCAGAACTATAACTGGACCTTATTACGCTTCATTGTTGGATCGTTTGAAACTGGTGTTGGCTGAAGAAGATCGAGATTGTCGGACAAAAATGTGCTCTTTCACCATGATAATGCACCAGCCTAAGTATCAGCGATAACGACGGCAAGAAAATGGTTTTCTCGTTATAAGGAGGATCGTTTTGACATTAGTGACTCTCCACGTCCAGGAGGACCTTCGGCGTTTGATGAACGCATTAATCCACAATGATTCACGTCAGTGTACTCGAGTTCTAGCTAAAGAACTGACAAATATGACAAACTGTGATCATTCCACCGTCATGTGACATTTGATTGCTATGGGGAAGGTTCAAAAATCGGCTGCTTGGGTACTGCATGCTCTAGCCAAAATCACAAAAATCAGTGGATGTGTGCATCTCTGCTTGCTCGTCGTCAATTGGCTCATGAACAACACCAACCGATCCTATCCTATATCGTTATAGGTGACGAGAAATGGTGTCTTTATGCTTACATAAAGAAAAGAAAGAAATGCTTGAGCCCAAGCAAAGCAGCAACTGCCCGTACAAAGACTGGCGCGCTTCCCCTAAAGATGTTATGCATCTGATGGAACAGCGATGGTGTGATGTTCTATGAATTGCTTCCCTGAAGTGTGACCGTCACTGCTTACGGAGACGATCCAATAACAACGACTAGGAAGACAGCGTGAAGTGATGCTACTACATGATAACGCCATCTCGCATTCTTTTAAAGTAAGCAGTTCCCAACGTTTCTGAGCCCATTACACCTACGTGTAATCAGATATTGACTGGTACCCGTTCCTCCGCCCTTTTCCACCGTATCAACATTAGTGTCCAACTAAACTTAAGATATTTGGATTCTGTACGTGTTTCATTAACCCACAAACTAATGGGCGAATAAGACTATGAGTTTCTGAACTCTTTGATGGTGGTAACCAGCTTTTATTCAATATGAATGTATTTGGAATTGCATATTTTACAGTTTTTTGAGAATGTCATGACTCAGTTATTATTACATTTCTTTAGGAGAGGATTAATGTCTCCAGCAGTCCATTTTCTGAGACAAAGTCACTGAACCATATCTAGCTCTCTTCCAAAACTCATTAAAACCTCTGCAAGGTGCAGTTCTGGCCCTACAGACTAACACACTTATTTGTTTTGAAGCCTTTTATGGCACAAATTAGAAACAAATCCAAACACAAAACTGCTGTGTTCAATTCCGTAGAAAGAGATACTCTAAATAATGCAGATGGTACAATCATTTTTGAGATTTCAGATGTCTGTCTATTATTTGAAATGGATGAGTTTTATACCAAAATATGAAACATGAAAAAGCCTATTCGACAAGCTGTCCAAAAGTGACATGGCGCCTATTGAAAAATGCATAAGATTTTCGAAAATACAAAGTCTCATAACATGCACACATTATTTTCATTTATGGTTTCTGTAATAGTTTCTAATGCTGTGGCTGAAAGAGTGCAGCTTTGCACATGTGGCATTCATTTAATCATATTATTAAAGAGTCTCTTATATAATACTGATCTGCAGCTCTGGTATAGTCATGGTAGGTAACAATGGTCTGATATCAAATTCAATACAATGTTTTGTATCAATCCCAGTCTTTGAAATAGATCATGAGACCAATTTTTTGGGTTGGAACTGTAGCTACAGTTTTGAAAAAGAGATGTGTAGAGAGTACTGAAACTGCCTCTTGAGGAAATGAATTATTGCTTGTTTAAGCAGCTCAGAGAAAATAATGTTCATATCCTCTCATTATTCCAGAGGATTTGGGTTAGAAGAATAAAATGCAAACTAGTTCTAGCACAAAAGTCATTTTTGGAAAAGATAAATTTGTAAGCATCTGATATAATATAAATTTAAGTGCTAGGAAGTCTTCCTTAACAGATATTTGCCTGAAGTGTGGACTTGTCTGGAAGTGAAACATGGGCAATAAGCAATTCAAATAAGAAGACAATGAAGGTTGTTGAAACATTATGCTGCAGAAGAACACCAAAGATCAGACAGATAGAGGAAGTAACTAATGTGGATTTACTGTATCAAATTGGGGAGAAAAGGTATTTATATCACAACTGGATTAAAAGAAGATATTGGTAGATAGGCCACAGCGGGAGACATGAAGGAATTGTGTTGTTTATGGAGGGAAGCAGGTGGGATGGGGGGGGGGGGTAAAAATTTTTCAGGAAGACAAAGGGATGAATGCAGTTAGCAGTTCCAAATGTACATGGGCTGCAGTAGTTTTTGGAGATGATGAGGCTAGCACTGTATAAAGCAGTTTGGAGAGTCCATCAAATAATTCTTCAGGCTGAAGACCAACAACAACATCTTCACTTCCCTCTCCTCTCCTCCTATTTCTTAAATGCACTTTTCATCGCACTTCTCATTTCTCTTTGCCTTAATCCATCTTTACTTATTCCGCCCTTCTATTGTCTCTGGACTAAAGATGGTACAGTGCTTACAAATGTACTATCTAAAGCATTTTCTGTAAACAGTCCTGCACAGCTTCAGTGTGTTTAAAGTCCCTATGATGTCTGCCCTCAGCCTCACAACTCGTGGAACCCTTTGAATTTGGGCTTTGAATGACCTCACTTCCCTTTCCCATTTTCCTCTAAGAGGGAGGAGCTAATAGTTTAAAAATCTAAGTATCATCTCCTCTTCTTTTAGATATCTGTATTGTCAGTACTTCGAATTTCATCTCATGAAGGTAAGTCTAGATATGTATATTGTCAGTACTTCGAATTTCACCTACTGAAGGTAACTTTTTGGTAGCCATTCTGTCTACAATATTTTATGAGCTATAAGAAGGTACGGACTATAAGACTCACCTTAATTTTTAAGCAGTTTATTTTTAAAAAGTAACATTTTTATTTACTGTTTTTATTATTAGATTATAAGCCCAGACTGAAAAAATTCTTAGTTTATGAAACCAAACTGACCTTTAAAATCCCCAAAAATCTTCATTTGAGCTTTATGATGCTTCATAAACCTGTAGCACCAACTAACTCCATCCTTAAAGTCAATCAAGTACCACTGCAGCACTAACTTATGAGCGTGTATTTGAATCATTTTTGTTATAATTCCAGTGCCATTTTGATGATGTTCTTGAATCCATTTCAATATGTCATCCTGTAGTTTTGACTATTTTGCATTCAGTCATCTATTTCCACTTTTAGTCTTCTTCATTTTTTTCAGTTCTTCTTTAATGGCATGTTGATCATGAGTGTTTTCTTTTTCTGTTGGTTGGGGGCTATAATTCCACTCAGCTGCTCTGTTTCCACATTCAGTTTACAGCTCATGTCATATGAATACCTGTTATTTTTTATATTTCGAAAGTAGGTACTAACAAATATTTTCTGCTGTAACCGATTACACAAATCACTCTCAATTTAAGTATAACACAAATCTATTTCAATTAAAGTTCACTGGCATCATAGACTGCAATGATGTATTGTAGGCTAGACATTATTCTTGGTTTGTAATGGCAGAGTGGGATGCAGACAGTGTTAGCAAGCTTATGAATCGCCGCAACTCATGTTCGTCGCATCGGTGCACTGCTGCTGTTAGTTGAATCCAATTTTGCCAGATAGAGATAGGTTTCTCCCGACATCGAATATATGGCCATTTTTAAGACTGGTGGGAGTATTAAATCAAACACTGGACATTTTTATATTAATTCCAAATATAAGATGTACCTTAGTTTTGGAGGAAGTTCTTCTATGAAATAAGTGCATCTTACAGTCCGTAAAATATGGTATTTAATTTTACAGTTTGCAGTTTGATCAATTTAAGCAAACCATTGTGCAGATACATGAGGATTGTTGGTAAGACTGTTAAAACAAACTAAAATGATCAGTTCTAGATCTGAAATCTTTTTTGGATGGCGATGAAATATGATTTTAGTTGATGAATGAAAATGGATGTTATTCTGATTAAATTTGTTTTTGCAGCATTACAACAGTTGCAAAGGTACTGAATATTTGCATTAGGTACTATGGACTACTGATGAGTAATTGAGACAGGCAGTTTGCTATTTATGTTGCCATTTTCTGTTCTGTTCCAATCCTATAACCTCTTGTCAATTTTCATGCACTTATTTCCTCATTAGCCAGAAATTCTCTCACATTTCCATTCTAATGGCACAAAAATCTTATGTAGGCAACGGAAATATATTTTCAGCTCTACTACTTGATTATCTGTATTTGGTCAATAATCTTGTCACATATAGCTATTTGGCAGCTTTGAATAAGGTGATACAATACAATATTCTGAGAAAGAAAGCTGCTGCTCACCATATAGTGGAGATGCTGAGTTGTAGATAGGCAGAACAAAACGATTTTCACACTTAAATCTATCAGCCAGTGGCCTTTGTCAACAATAGACACACATACGTACCCACACACTCTCTCAGTTGCCGGAGACTGCAGTCGTATCTGTGAGTTGCATTTGTGTGAGTGTGTGTATGTACGTATGTGTGTCTATCGTCGACAAAGACCATTGGCCGAAAGCTTTAAGTGTGAAAATCTTTTTGCTGTGCCTATCTTTGAGTCAGCATCTCCGCTATATGGTGAGTAGCAACTTTCCTTCTCTAAATATTGTTACATTCCATCCTGGATTTTCCATTGTGTGGTACAGTACAAGTGTGATAAGTTCATTCAGACAGGACAGATTAAGAACTTGCTCTGTCAGTTTTAATTTAGATTTTATATAGTTTCTGTAGTTGCCTTCAGAAGAAAGAAGGAAATCACCTCAATTACTCATGACAATAATGATTGCATGTATATGCTTGAAGAAATATGTAAGATCTCATTTAGTCCAGTATCACACATACATTCCTAAAATGAGCAAACTGCAAAAATTTCAGCAACTGATTAAATCAAGTATATTTTGTGGATTAGCACCATCAGAATGCTGTAGTTAACCTTTTAATACCATGAAAAGTGACATTTAAGAGTGCTGTACTGGTAACTCTGTTTTGAGTTATACATCGGTTGATACAGTTGAAGTGGCTCCAAGCACTATGGGACTTAACATCTGAGGTCATCAGTCCCCTAGACCTAGAACTACTTAAACCTAACTAACCTAAGGACATCACACACATCCATGCCCGAGGCAGGATTCGAACCTGCAACCGTAGCAGTAGCACGGTTCCGGACTGAAGCGCTTAGAACCGCTCGGCCACAACAACCGGCTGGTTGATATTACACAAGATGTTACTGTCTTGTTGAAGCAAGGTTCACACTGTTGAATCCAAAATCTTGTTGGCAAAAAATGTGTAAACATTGCAGCCTGCCTTTTATTAGAACTTCTGTTGGTTAAATGTTTGATTTTTCTGCACCTAAAGTTATCGGTTATTTGACATCCCTTGCTATCCTGTGCTTATATCTGCCTACATGATTCAGTGTTTCAATGATCTATGTATAATATTCTAGTCTACATCATCTTCATGAACCTTTCTTCTTTAGTACTCCTTCCATTGTTGAATTAATTTGTCTCAGTTGCATTAATGTGTACCTCATTAGCCTGCTTGAAAAATTTCTTCCGTCACATACCTGACAGCTTCTCATTTTGCACTTGGTCAGGCTGTTTGATTTTAATATCTGTGTTGAGTTCTCACCCCTTCTGTTAGCTATAGTGGTATAATGCATTGTCTTTGTAACTATTCTAGTGAGCCTGAATGGCAACACATTCTGTATAATTTTGGAAACTCAGTAACTATATTGGTGCCCACCCAGCTGGCTGTGCAGTCTAACATGCTGCTTCCCAAGCGGGAAGGCGTGCTGGTCCCTGACACGAATCCGCCCAGCAGATTAGTGTCCAGGTCCAGTGTGCCGGCCGGCCTGTGGACGATTTTTAAGGCAGTTTTCCATCTGCCTTGCCGAATGCTGGCTGATTCCCCTTATTCCGTCTCAGTTACACTATGTTGGCGATTGCTGTGCAAACACTGTCTCCAAGTACGCATACACCACAATTACTCTACCATGCCAACATTTGGGGTTTACTCTTCTCGTATGAGACATTCCTGGGGGAGGGGGTCCTCTGCAGCCCGAACCACACAATAACCTTGTGTTCAGTGTGGGGCAGCGGTGGGGCGGGTGGACTGCTGTGGCCTGTTGTGGGGTTGTGAACCACTGAGGGCAACGGTGGGATGAAGCCTCTCCATCATTTCTAGGTGTCCTGTTCAATACACAGTGCACAACTATATTGGTGCAGAGCAGACTGCCCCTTGTTCAAAGCAGGTAGTATATGGCACCACAATGAGCCAACAGATTCTGTACAATCTCCACAGATAGCTATGGTGTAGTGTGTGGGCTGGCAGTGGTGTTTGGTAGTTCAGTAAACACAATTTGACACAAACTACTTTATTCTTCATTGTACCCTCAAGTGGAAACAATGGGAGTGTTGCGTGTCCTCTCACACTGAAAACCTGAAAACTAGATGTATGTTTGCAGGAGCCAGAGGCTGCATGTGAACGTTGTGTTTAGTCTTTGTATTGTAGCATCAAATATGCTTCCAGTTTTTTCTTGTGTTCTGTCGCTGGTGTCTCCATTATCATTATCTGCTGTGCTTGTGATATGACAAAATAAATATGTCCTGTGCTGTAGTCATGTTGTTTCAGAGAGGCTTTTGTCTTTTACTGAATAATGTTTTCTTTGTATATGCAAGTGTGTTGTTAATTTCTTCTGGGTCAATTATTGTGTGTGATATTTCTTCCTTGTTGGGAGTAAAATTTCACTTTTAATATTATTTGCTGAATTGGTTAGTTGTTACATACATTCATGTCACTTATGAACTTTTATTTCTTTGTTTTGTTTGTTCATAATCAGTATTGTCTTCTGAGGTTTATTTCCTCAGTTTCTGGAATAATTCTTGTGTTTGCCTAAACCTGTTTTCAAATCATTGTATTCAAAGGATAACTGCTAACCACTGAAACTAGAAGCAAATTGTTTTTCTTTTCTAAATAAAGTTCGGTTATTCATGCAACTATAAACAATAGGCTCATTCATCCCAGAAAATAAAAGGAAAATTGGATGAAGCTAGTATTTTTGGTTCTGAACCTTACAAATAGAAAACATGCAAGCCTCTGTGGTATCTTACAATTTACAACTTTCAGCTCCGCCAAATGGTTAGACATTCCAATTGCTCGTCATTTCTGGGATGATTGCTAAATCTTGCTGCAGCAGTTTTAATTATTGTGGCTATTATATAAAACAACCACATTCACTTTTCTCTTTCCCTGGATATTATTTTGTTGAAAGTAAATTTATACAATGTGATGTTATTAGTGTGATTTATTATAGTATTTGTTTTACTTTTTTCACAGCAAAATGAATGTGATGTTACTATTGGATGGAATTTACCAGCAATATGTCAAATAATCCATGATCATGCAGCACATCATGACGTCTCTAGTGGTGGTATAAACACAGGTAAACTTATGAACTAGCATTTAGGATATACTGTATAATAGACATGCACTCTGCCTAGTAATAACTTATAATAGTAATTTATTATTTTTATATTTGTAGCTACTTCTCCCCTGGGACCAGACATACACATAAGTTTGTGGCACTTCAATGAGATCCCACATGTCATAATCGTATGCCAACCTGTGAATGTGCAATCTAGAGGATGTTACTGTCTTGTTGAAGCAAGGTTCACACTGTTGAATCCAAAATCTTGTTGGCAAAAATATGTAAACATTGCAGCCTGCCACTCATTGTTCTAAACCCCTTCTCTGGTTCATATTTATTGATGATATCTTTGTGATGTGTTTCCAGGGCTAGAACACTATCCTCATTCCTCCACAGCTGCAATAACTGCTCTCCTATCTGCTTCAATTTGTCCTTGTCAGCCCAACACACCACCTCCCTGAATGTTGACATCCACCTATTCCTTGGCTTCACAAAAGCCTTTGTCCATATCAATCTCACCAACCACCAACTGGCCAATATGTGGATGACACATCTGCAGTGATGAACAATCCCTAACCATTATACTGAGACCTCCAAATGTAGTCCACATACAGAGTCCCTGTGCCATGTCAATAGAAGCCACTAATCCTCCAAGTGTCTCCACAAACGAACTCCAAGGCATAGGTATAAAACCTGTCCTTTGTACTTACCCACCACATCCTAACTACAATCTTGCTACAGACATATCCTACTCTATCTGAGGTAGAGTCACCTGTGAAAGCAGCTTTTTCTCCTTTCATTCTATACTCAGACTCTCTCTCTCTCTCTCTCTCTCTCTCTCTCTCTCTCTCTCTCTCTCATTCCACTCCTGCACTACATTCAATGCCATACATAATTCTACCTTCTTGCCCCTCCCCCCTCAGCCATCAGCCAGTCTTCCTCTCACCCATCTGTGCCCGTCCCCACCTTCTTTTGCCACTCCATTTCTCCATTTGATACAATGAAAGCTGCAGGTGGAATGCAGTTGGCTGGGACAATATATTCCTGAGTGCACGCCTGCAAATGTGTGTTTGTGTGTTTCCCCAAATTTTTCTGCATTAGTTGGTTCTGGAGAATTTTCCAGTCTTGTTTTTGTGGCTGTTGACTGTCAGAGATTCACCTATTACGAGGTGAGTTCTTGGCTTTATGTCTTTCATTATTTGTATAACAACCGGCCTCTGTAGCCAAGGTTTCTACTGCATTCCTGTGCAGCTTCTCCTGATTTTGAGGTAATCAGTTCACATCCCGAAAAGAGGCTTCCTTGGTGCTAGTGAAAAGTGGTGATTATGTGTTGGTACCAGATTTCACTGTCTCCCTTATTTTATCTTCATGCAACACAAACGTAACACCATACTATACACACATCCAGTTACCTACATTCAACAAAAACTCATTTAAGATACAATATTAGTACATCCAGAGGAAAGGGGTAATTGTGTGCCAGTGAAGAATACCCTTTCTGATTTGTTGGCTGTAGGTACCCCTCTGGATCTCCCAGCCAAGACCATATTGCATCCAGGACTTTCCATTATCAAATATATTTTTGTATTTAGATTTATAACAACGAAAATAATCAATTTTTGATGTTACATGTCAAATTAGTGACAATACAATGTTTTAGTAGTAATCTCTGTCTTGCATATTACCCTGTCTTCCACCTTTGAACTCTCAGGTTTTCAAATCTCATCCAGTGCAGTCCCCAACAATTAGTCTTTCCTTCTCATCCTGTCCGGTAAGTCTCTCCTGACCCAGGGTTCTGGGTAACTTTACTGAACTGTACCCATTTCCCTAAACCTCTCCAGTCCTTTCCCTTCATTCCACTTTCTTCCCTTCAACTCTTTTGCCAGAAGAAGAAGCCACTGGCTCTGAAAGCTTGTAAAAGTTAAATCATTTTGTGTGTGTGTGTGTGTGTGTGTGTGTGTGTGTGTGTGTGTGTGTATGTGTGTGTGTGTGTGTGTGTGTTTTATCCTGCCGTCAATTGGTGAGTAGATTTTTTGTAGATTGCTACAGTAAACATTAGTGATCATCCCATTGAAAGACCAGCTCAAGGTATATGTGTATTTGTGATTCATCTCATTTGCACCAACCCTTATGCCACTTTTGTGAGAAGGAAGAACTGTGAGCCTGACAGGTAGCAATTAGCTCTTCTTTTCCTCCTCCTCCTCTTCTTCTGTTAAAAAAAGACTTGACGATACTCCTAATTGGAAGGGAGACTTTTTTTTTAAATTGAGTCTATATTCTGTAGATCAGGAGGGCACTAACTATATTGCACATGATCAGGAAACTGGCAAACTGCAGTGTTGTCACTGTGTATTGCAATCAAATAAGGAAGTTCAAATTTTGTGCAGTTATAATTTGTGGTGCTATCTACATTGTTATTCAACAGATTGTGTGGCTGCAGACTGGAGGCTAACAGATTACTGCTAATGAATGATGATCTTGATAATGATTTTCTTGCAACTTGCCAACTGTGCGCTAAGTGTTACATATTTATTGTGTTAATTTTTTATAAACGTATCATAGAAAAAGATAACAACAACACACAGAGAAACTTCAGTGTCATTTGTACAAGAACTTCATATTTATCTTATAACCGCTGATTGATCAACTTTGCAATCTAATTATTAAATGGATATAAAACTAATTATACTGACATTTAACAAAAATGTTACAGCTGCACTAGTGGTGAGCATGCTCTTCATTGTCATCATAATAACACTTGGGGCAGTTTTGAGAAAGCAACAGAATCGTATTCGCTGTAGGAACTTTTTCAGTTGCTTTGCACTATCAAGATACAGAGGCCATAACTTCTACTCGAAGGTTAGTAATTAAAAAAGGTAAAATTATTTTACATCATAAGATTAATTGATCTTCATGATTAAGTATGGCAATACTTTAGACAAAAGTAGCCTAGAGTAGCCAAAATGTAGAGCCAAATCTCCTTTTGATTGTGTTAATGTGTTTCAAACAAATTATCATTCTAGAAACAGCATATAGTTTTTTTAAAAAAAAAGAAAGGAAAAAAATGCTAGTCCCCACATAAAGGTGGTGTCGAGTCTCGGAGAGGCACAATGAAAATTATTGCCAGAAATATTCAGTTTTCAGCCTAAGTCTTCTGTTAGACATAGAAAACTCGACCATTTTCACATAAGCACAACTCACACACAAATGGGCACTGTTGTTTCAGGTTGCCAGGAGACAACAGTGGCAATGTGTGTGTGAGTTGTGCTTATGTGAATGTGAGAGAGTTTTCTACATCTGGCAAAGGACTTGTCAGAAAGCTGAGTATTTGTAGAAGTCATGTTCATTGTGCCTGTCAGTGACCCAGTGCCTCTTCTATCTCTTCTATGTGGCGAGTAGTTATCTCTCCTTTCCATCTTGTTATTATTCCATCCTAGATTCTTCATTGTTTGATTTTTATGTGTGAAACATACTTTCTAAAATGACAGTTGAAAATAGTACAGACAATCCAAGAAAAAACATCTTATGTCCGGGAGAAGGTATACTAGTTCTGAAAGTAAAATGTGCTTGATGGGAAGACGGTCGACAATCTGTAAAACATTTCACCATCTTCTTCAGCATGTTCATCAGTTACTCTTCACCAATGTATCACTGCTATTATAGTCTCAAAAGGTAATTGAATGATTCTTGTGTTTTAATTGATGTAATTTAATCCCTAATATGAAAATGTAACATCAGCTGAGTAATAACACATTTTCGTCCATTTAAATCTTTTTATGTTTTTCTCTTTTCGATGTCATAAAATTTTCTATATTACAGAAAACACAACTTTGTGCCACCTCTTTCTCATACACTAAACACCACCATGCAACTAAATGCTTAGTTCTGTAACCTCAGCCTAATTTGAGGTCTCTGCCTGTTCAGCTCCAGCACTTTCGTTCAGCAGCAACATTCACATACAAATCCAGAATGACTCAACTCAATTATGGGAATGCACTTCCAGATTCTCACAGTCTTCCGTAATTCAAGTAATTACTCTGTTGACCTTGAAGAATCACTTTCCCTGACTTCTGAAGTACACTATGGAAACACCACCTCCAACCCAGGGGGCTCACAGCTTCTATGCCTCTCAAATGCCACCAGCCAACTCCATGATTTTGCAAGCTCCAAATTGCTATGTGACATTACTTCGTTTAAGCCTTAGAACCTGTCAGGATCAGGAGAAGAACATCGACAGGTTTTCATTTGCCACTTCCTGCTTCCACTTACAGTGCTTCAGTAAGCTGCTGCTTTCTGCTTGGAATTGAGCTCAGGTGACAATAGCTCTTGTGTTTTAAGGTGGGTGTCAATGCTTCTATTTGTAGTTCCTACGTATGTTTGACCACATGTGTTTGAACCAATAAGAAAGGTGTGTGAATATTTGGAAACTTCAGAGGACCTATATCTGCCATTTGCCACTGCACATGTGGTCAAGCGTGTGTGCGTACTACAAGCCACATGCCCCCCCCCCCCCCCAATCAACTCTGCGCCCTTACACAGCAGTCTGCTGGTGTCATTAACTGTCAGTTGTCTGGATACATGCAAACAGTATGGCTTGCTGAACTTGTTTGAGACTGTAACTACTTTCTAAGTCATTGTAGCCACTGGTGGTGTCTCTAGAACTGGAAGATGAAACATTAGGCAGAGAAATGTGTCTTGGACCGTTGCCTGATGCCCATAAAATGAAAATCACAAAACACGTACCTATTTCTTTCAACGTATTGTGTGTTATGGGATCCAGAAACATAACACACATTGAACCTCTCGCCCTCCAGGAACTAGAGCGACACAGTCATGAACCTTTCCTCCAACAGTCTTAGCCCCATAGAAGTATCAGTCCTTTAAAAGGCCTCATCTTTTCTCCCACTCCCAAATTCAGTCAGGCAGGACTTGTTAAAGACCTTCTCTCCTTTTCCCGGTCCCTGCAGTGGAAACACTATTTTGCCACCAACACTACCTCTCAAATTCAACCAAAGACCAATGTTGAACCCTGCCTGACTCAGTTCACTCCTCCATCCAACTGTGATCTATCCCTGCTGCCCCCAAATCACTCCCTGTTAACTTTCGAGAATTTCTTAACCTCGAACCTTGCCTCACCATCATTCCCCAAATCCCTCAACATGCAAACCCCACCTTACATCTACAGAATAAACCACAGTCCACCACCTAAAAATTGACCGAGCGAGGTGGCGCAGTGGTTAGACACTGCACTCGCATTCGGGGGGATGACGGTTCAATCCTGCGTTCGGCCTTCCTGATTTAGGTTTTCCGTGATTTCCCTAAATCACTCCAGGCAAATGCTGGGATGGTTCCTTTCAAAGGGCACGGCCGACTTCCTTCCCCATCCTTCCCTAATCCAATAAGACCGATGACCTCGCTGTCTGGCCCTCCTTCCCCAAAACAACCTAACCTGACCTAAAAGCTGATCCCGACCCTATAATCCTACATGCTGACAAAGGCTCCACCACTGTTGTTTTGAACTACAAGAATTACCTGGCATAACCATCCACCTATAGCCCTGTTAATGTGACCCTGTTCCAGAAATCCAGCAGGATCTCCAGTCCCTACTCAAATTCTTAGGCCCTTCCCAGAACCTCTCCCCAGAGTCCATCTCTCTCCTCACCTCTTACCATTCCGCGCACTCCTACCTTCTACGTGCTTTCTAAAGTTCTTAAACCCAACCACTCAGGACGCACCATTGTGGCTGGTTACTGTGCCCGCACTGCGAGAATCTCTGCTGTCATAGACCAACAACTTGAACCTATTAGCTGCAATGTACTCTCCTACATAAAAGATACCAACCATTTTCCCACCGACTCTCCACAGTTCATGTCCCTTTACCACACAGTGGCCTGCTCGTCACTGTTGATGCCACCTCCCTTTAAACTAACATCCCTAAGGTCCATCGCCCTACCACTATTGAACACTACCCTTGCCAATGCCCAAAGGATTCCAAACCAACCACCTCCTTCCTATTCATCATAACCAACTATATCCTCATCCACCATTACTTCTCCTTTGAAGGCATTACCTACATACAAATCTGGGATACAGCTTCGGGCACCCTCATGGCACCATCCTATGCCAAACTATTCATGGGCCATTTAGAGAAATCCTTCCTAAACACCCAGGATCCCAAACCCATCACCTGTTTCATGTTTGTTGACGACATCTTCGTGATCTGGATCGAGGGTGACATCATATCCACATTCCTCCAGAACCCTGACACCTTCTGCCGTATTTGCTTCACCTGGTCCTACTCAATCCATCAAGCCACCTTTCTGGATTATTATTCACATGAAGAACTTCAAATGGCATTTCTAGTGGCTTGTTTATGTAGTGTAGATCACTGGTCATGTCATGATCCAGACAATTTAAGTCATACATATGATCAGTAAATTACTAGATATGAAAGCTAGATACATTACGCTGTAATTAATGATTTTAAAGAGTAAAGATTATAGTAATTGCACAAAATTGGCATTTGCAAAAGTAATCATTTTGACAATGGTTCCACTCAGAGAGAGGGAGGGGGGTTGTAAGATAGTTAGGTGTGAATTCTTGGAATTTTTCAGCATGCATGCGCAAAATTTCAGTTCCCTCCAACAAATAGCATAGCTCCAGCAATGTGTCTAAATGATGTCTGAAAGTGATGCATATTACAAGCAGTGTGTCATTACTGACATCTTATAAAGGAGCAAGACATTGTGGGGAATATTCACCAAGTTTTGTGTGAAGCCTGTGGAGCATCTGCAGTCTGCGGGAGTACAGTTGGTAACTGTGTACATAGGTGGAGGCCATCAGAAGGTGGTTTGATGGAGCTAAGTGATTATCAGTGAGCAAGACCATCTACAGCCGTCAGACCTGAAATATTGCAGCATGCTGTTCTCATTTACAAGTACCGACACCTTAAGACTCAGCATTCGACAAAGGAAGTGTGAATGTAATTATCTGAACTCTTGGATATTCAAAAGTGTATGCAAGAAGGGCACACAAATGCCACAGAAAAGACGTTTGTTCCGAGTTGTTGCAATATTTTGTAGCTGAAGGGGAAAACTTTCTGTCCCAGATCGTGACAGGTGATGAAACCTCGGTTCACCACCTTGAGCCCAAAACAAAGAGACATTTGATGGAGTGGGATCATCTCTCTCAACAGAAGAAAAAATTCAAAGCAACTGCTTCTGCTGGCAAGATTATGATGACTGTGTGTTAGACCGTGAGGGCGTGATGCTCATCAATATGATACCAAGAGGCATTACCATTAATTTGGAGGCTAAATGAACACACCAAGCACCTCAAGAAGTGTTTCCAGTGGCTTCTTTTTTATAACAACACAGGGGATATTAAGATTCAACATGATCGGCCTCACACAAGTTTTTGAGGACTTCTGAACATATAATGAAACAAAGTTGAATAGTGTTTCCCCTCTATAGCACTGACCTATCTCCCTGGAACTTTCACTTGTTTAGGCCATTAAAGGATAGCATCCATGAAAGACATTCTGAGGATGACGAGGAGATGACATGCACATTGAAGAAATGGCTCCATGTCCAGAACAAGGGCAAATACCAGCAGCACATACACTTCCTTGGACTCGCTTGGGAGGGCCATAGAACTAGAATATTACGTTGAAAAATGGGTCAGGTAATTGGTTCTTACTGACATATATCAATCAGTAGAATTATCACAAGGAATGAGCAACTATGTTGAAAGACAGTAAGTATGTTGTGATTTTTGTTTTATGGGCATTAGCTAGTGGTCAGGGGCACAATTCCCTGCCGAATGTTTCATCTTCCAGTGTTGAACACATCATCAGTGTGTAAGTTTCATTATGTGAAATAAAAAAATTGTCGAAGACACAAAATGTGAGGCTTCCATTCTGGATGAACCTCATAAATAAACAGCTGTTGGAAAATGCAGGAAATAGAAACAGTAGCAAGTAGTTCAGGCATACAAATAGTGTTTGGAAAATATTATATCTAATGAAAAAATCTTTCTATTTTCATTCTTTGTTGTGTGCTTGGAAGTGACAGATTTACTTTTCACATGCTTTGTCCGTCTGCAGCCCGCAGCTTTATCTCCTGAATACAGATTGACACAAAGCTTCAGGTTACCTTTACATCTGCCCTGTTCAGGAGGAAGATTAAAAATGATCTATGTAAACTTAAAACAAATCTGACAATCACAGAAAAATAAGTTACTGCTAGTAGATAGTATATAGTGTCTGAATGTACTAGTTGGAACTGAATATCTATTAATTGCCCATAAGTCCAGCATTATTTATTTATGGACACATTATTTTTATTTGTGCTGATAAACCAAGGGATATGTATATTCAGCAAAATCTTCATTGTTTGTGCATAATATTAGCTTACATTAAATAGATTTGGGTATTCTTTTTTTGTCCTAAGTGTTGCATAGTGCTCATTCTTCATTAATTCTGTCAGTGATATTTAAAGTATCAACGTATGTACTTGGTTTACGTGTAATGTTAAAATTTTGTGAAATCATCTTATGTGCTGTCTGTGTAAAAAGCAGACATTGGTCCTGTTTTTCTTGTGGGCAGCAATGCTTATGAAAATGGAGCTTATCTGCCAGTATATAATCATCTTGTTGTGAGCTTTTCTTAATGCTTGTTTTTTGTCTATATAATTTACTTGCATGTCACACGCACTTTTGTGTTTATTGCTTAATTTTCGTTGCAGGCGAGTGATGATAGCAGTGACCTTTAGGTGAAGGGACTGGACATTCACCACAGTGTAGGGCTTTCAGACAAGTCAGTGTTGTATGAGTCTCTTTACACTTGGCCACCTTGGGTGTGGATTGCATGTGGATTGCCTGTTAGCATATATATGGGCTTTGGATTGCATGATTGCATGTGGGTAGTTAGCATGTACAAAAAGACACTCACACATATGCACACACACACACACATTACAACTAATCATGCACGGGAAGTACAAATGGTAGTATTAGTTGTACCAAAAACTACTAACATTATTTGGTTTTGAGAGAGTAGCTGCATGCTAGTGTCAGTGTTCAATTTGGAATTTTCTTTTCTTTTGTATTTTATGGCCTTTGTTACTGCTATTTTTGTTGGTTTGTGGAGAGATGTCTAAGTTTTATCCCAATAACAGCCAAAACATATTAGAATATATAAGGAAGGGATATTTGTAACCTATTACACAATGCTGTTGAATTATCTTTCTTGGAGTCATATCATACTAGGCAGTTTTTGTTACCATGTTGTGTTAGATTTTTATTTTGCATGTTACTGTAGCTTCTTAGATTCTTAATTTTATTTTTACTTATTTAGCTATCAACAATCGTCAATATTTGCGGATTCCTTAGTACAGAATGAAGGGCATTAAAATATTTTGTCCTGCATTAGTATTTTATGACTACAAGAAGTTTTAGCCATTATGTAGCTTTATGTGCATGTAGTTTCTTTATTTGGATTACACTGTTATTTCATTAGGACTTTTTTCAGTTAGGTTTGTATAAGTTTTCGGTATGTTTAATAGTAGTCAACTTTTCAACTGATACATTACAGTGTAACGTTGCACAGTATCTTAGAAACTTATAGATGTAAACTTAAGATAAGAAAATTAAAAAAAAAAAAATAAATGAGAAAGCAAGGAAAGCATTCCGACATGAAGTTATGTGGGTGAAACCAAAGTTAGGATTGGACTCTAGTTGTAAAGCAGCAGTATACTTTTGTCATGCTGGAAATTGTCAGTGTCAAAAACAAAGCTGGAAGTATAGGAAAACCATCACTGTCTGGTGTAAATTAAACACCCCTGAGTGTGGGTTATGTGGAGGGAATTCTAGAAGTGTGAAAAGAAAGACAGTTAACTTTTAACACAGCAATATATTGTGTTGTTAGGTGCCAAGAAAAAGACTAACCCCCATTCTGTGATCAGATATGCAACTGACACCTGAACCTTCTTCCACCACTTTCATTAACTTATTTTAAATACATTCTAAATATGTGCCTATCTAAACCTTTTTCTGCTTTCTATAGCAAGTATTTCACTATATGTCAGTATGTGTCTTTAGAAGAGGACAAGTGCTAGAAGAAAATATAGTATTATAATGATGTTCTTTGATATCAGGAAAGAGTTTGACCTTATTTACCAATATGGATATTTCAGATAGTCATTTTGATTATTGAGTCTCTTCTTTCGGAGTGCTGTTTGTTGTTGGCAATAACATCCAATCTCAAATTGGATGGTGGTTGAATGATACTTCATGCTAATGAACTCAAGTCTTCTGTAGACTTTTATTCACTCCCAGGGAACACTAACAATATTTCGACAGAATTACCCTTTGGTGCAGAATTAGAGGATCAAAATTAACCTGAAAATTACCACTTGTGCAACATTTGGAAGTCTGAAATAAACCTGAACAATTGCCAAACTCTCTGCTGGGGCATTGATTTTCCTTGGCATAATCGGTCAGAATCTTGCAACTAAAATCTATGAGCATCTCAGTAGTAACTGCCTTTTTAATTTTACTATCAACACCACTAACAAAGGGATGGCCCTCACGATCGAGAACCAGTTTTTATCCTGACAAGAGCCCATACATGCACTCACATGTACAGCTTGGAAATCTGGTTCTTGGTTGCCAGCATCACTCTATCATACCTTTAAAGGTCACAAAATATGTTGTTCTGGATCATTACTGCTATCAGTATATGTATTGGCAACACCTATATTGAAGTGTTCAGGTAGTGGACCATATGTATCCTCAGCAATAATGACACTTAACAACATTCTACAAAAATATTCTATACATCCAGTGTCAGATATGTAACTTATTCCCCTTTAGATTGTCTGTGAGTACATGCCTGAAGGTTGATGAAATCATATATTATTGTTAATGGATTCAAAACTCTAGAAACAATGCAAAATATTGTAAAAATCAGAAAACTGTACTACATCTTAATGTCCTCTGTCACCAAACCTTAGGGATGTATGCAATGTCTCGAGATTGTTCCAATTTTTGGAAGCACTCCTGGGAAGTCCACAGGGTGAAGGTGTTCAGAACCTGGTGAGATTTCACTTAGATGTTGTGAATCATGTTAAAATGTCATCCTTTCAGTGTGATTTTCATCCTGGGGAACAGGTAGAAGTCGCATGGGGCCAGCTCTGGTGAGTAGGAAGGGTGGGGGACTTTTGCCACGTTGTTTATGGCCAGGAATTCCTCCATAACGAGCGAGATGTGCACAGGTACACTGTCATGGTGCACCAACCAGTTTTTCTTTTTCCACAGCTCTGGTTGTTTGCACTGAACTTTAACTACCAGTAAAAGTGGCTGTGTGGAACAAAACTCCTTATGCACTATTCCCTGAATGTCGAGAAAAATTACCAGCATTGAATTCATCTTGCGGCAAACTTGTCAAGCTTTTTTCACCCTTGGAGGAGATGACATTTTCCATTGTCATGATTGCTGCTTCGTCTGAGGCCCATAATAACGATAGACCCAAGATTCATCACCTGTTGTGACTCTGGATAAGAATTCTGGACACACTTGAACACGTTGTTGCAGCTTGATGCATGTCTGAATCCTGAGGTTTCGTTGGTCGATGTGGAAAAGGCAAGGGGACAAACTTCGCTGCAATTCGTCTCATGTTCAGTTCATCAGGTAGAAATCATTGACATGTACTGTGCAACAGCCCCAGTCTGTTACAAACATCATGAATTGCCCTTGGTCTTCATAAATCAAGTCACACACTTTCATGATCATTTCCAATGGTTTGCAGGTTGACAGTCGATCAGAATATTTGTCATCTTTCACAGAATCTTGGCCTAACTTGAAGTGCCTGGTGGATTTCAGCTGCAGTTCTCTTCAACTTGGGGACAGAATTTGATGCAAATCCATTGCTCCTTCATGTCATGCATTTCACAATTCAAAGAAGCATTGAAATGTGTTCTGATATGCACCACTACAACTCACAACTACATGCACCAAAGATGATGAAACTTTATGCCGCAGTAGCTGAAATGCGTACCTCGAGACATCTAGGTTCAGAATGTCATACTTCTACTGACTGGTACATATTTTGGGAACCACTTGTATTTGGAAAGAAGCTCTGATTGTCACTGTGTTTTACTGCCATACAATCTTTGTAGTCATTAGCATTACCAATACCACCACATTCTAGTTTGCAAAGAAACAGAAGGAAATCTCCAGATCAAATCTTTGTGAATGTTGACGATGCTGCTGCTGATGTGGTAATGATATCATTATCACCATTAGTAGGTGCTGCATTGTGAAGATGCAGCTTCAAGTCAGGTAGCTGATATATCTGGAAGGTTATGCTGTAGCATAGTCAGTATCTCTGCTAACATTCCCTGTCATGGAGAGTGGATGTTGTTGTTTCCCAATTTGCCTCTTCACAAACAAGGTTTTCAGATCTTGTCTGATAAGACGCCTACGTGATTATAGATTTCCTACTTGTATTGTATTTTTCTTTTCAGTATTTGTGGGTTGTGTCGTCTGTTATAAAGTTGCCACAATTTCAGCTTTAGTACTGTAAAACAGCTGTAGCTGTGGTTGATTAATCTTATAACGCATTTTAATCTCCATCATTACCTAGCAAAGAAATCTGTTGCAGCTGCTACCTCTAATCTCTTCCATCAGACCTCTCAAATCAAGGTACTGCTTCTTAATAAAGTCTATGTGGATTGGCACAGGGATCTCATTTAAGTGTGGGAATACCATCTTTGGTGACACCAGCCCAAGTACTGGTGCCAGGATGTGGTACAATGCCAATTCCTTTCTACCACTGAGAGAGGCTTATGCTTGGCTCTGTGTTTGACGTGCTTTCTGTTATTTGCCTGTCTTTATCTGCTATAATTTTTCTAGTATTGTAGACAGGGCCATTGTCTGTTCTAACTGCTTCACACTTCAACAACGTCACATTTGTTAGACAGTCTCTCCCAATTGAATAAAATCTTCTCAGTTTTCTAGCCGTGTCAACTCTAACGGAATACTCAAGCTTTTGATGGCCATCCCTGTCGTCTTCGTCAGGAGTAAAATCCACTGACCAATGGGGCTGGGACAGTTATCCACAGCCGGCCGAAGTGGCCGTGCGGTTAAAGGCGCTGCAGTCTGGAACCGCAAGACCGCTACGGTCGCAGGTTTGAATCCTGCCTCGGGCATGGATGTTTGTGATGTCCTTAGGTTAGTTAGGTTTAACTGGTTCTAAGTTCTAGGGGACTAATGACCTCAGCAGTTGAGTCCCATAGTGCTCAGAGCCATTTGAACCATTTGAACAGTTATCCACGTATACAGGCATGATTGCAGCCTCTGACACCAGTCAGAGAGAGCCAAAACAATGTGTGGCCAGAAGGCGAGTTGGACAGCTCACACACAGCTGTGACGTCAAGTGGCGTGACTAGCCAGTGCCACGATTGAAACTGGTGCTCCCGCCTTCATACAATCATCAAGCATCTGCCTTTGCTTTCTTTCGACATCCGGTGTCTGCCCCCATGCCCTACTAAATGTGTACCCCTGATCCCTGTTAAAATTGTTGCTGTTTATTCTGATCTCGGGTGCCTCTTTTATAACAGAATCCCAATATGTTGATGCATGAACTGAGACTCTTGTCTTTTCAGACTGTATTTTATGCCTGTTTATGTTCTGCTATAGCCAACTTGTCAAGCTCCATTTGTTTATTATGTCGCTTGTGCTCAGTTAAATGCTCTTGCTACTGTCCGATTAGTTTGGCCTATATAGCTGGTGCCGTGTTTTCAAGGGACGCATACGCAATGGACACATGACGAGCTATGTTGTCTTTGATAGGGCACAGCATATCTTGTCACATGTGCCACTTGACGTCACTCAGTCCTGCTCAACTCGTCAGAGGTTGCAACGGTGCCTATATAAATGGAAAACCATGTCATCCCCGACAGTCAGTGGTTTTTACTCTTGATGATGGTAGAGGTAGCCATCGAAAGCTTGAGTATTTTGTTTGAATTGATGCGGCTAGAAAATCAGGAAGATTTTATTCAGACATGGTACCTTACAGTATTTGCATAGATAGTTTCATTCCTTACACAGGAATGGAGTCACCTTCCATGCTGGACACACAGAAGTTCCATAGTTAATTTAGATTTACAAAGATTTGACAGGAACACTCCTGATTTCATCGTCATAACAAATATCTGGCATGGTAGTATTGGCATAAGATGTTACTGTTTAAGCTAATGGCTCTTAAGTGGCAGTGAGGGGGGGAGGGGCACCCTTGACTGCTCAGCGGTTTGCTCCAATTGTGCACTCAAGATCATCCTACTGAGCCAGTTCACAGCTGCAGCAGCAGCACACGTGATCTTGAGAGTGGTGGACAGCTACGACAGATTGAAAATACCAAATTCTTCATCTGCGCTACATTTCTGAGTACAGGTTGGTTTGTGGGGATTGAAGGGACCAGACTACAAAGGCAATCGGTCCCTTCTGAGTACAGAGCAAGTCACCTAGTGCATGTGGTCACCAGAGGAACCTGCCAGTCCATTCAAGAATTCTTTCAGCTGATGAATTTTGTACAACACGCAGCCATGTCAAGTCCCCATTACCAGCTCACTGTCCATGAGTGATAGCATATATAATTAAGAGGAGGAGTTACTGGAAGTGAAGGGAAACTTGCTGCAGTTGGTGAAACTAACAATCTTTCTGTGGTATAGGTCCTCACAGACACATATATGCCATTGAAGTACTCCCGACACATCCCAGTATTGTACATTGCCTTTCTGTGGACAGTTGCGGTCTGCAGAGAAGGAAATGTGAACTTGTGGCTCAATTTAATTTAACTAATTAGCTCTTTGTTTTGTATATGTTTAGGTAGTTTTAGATTATTAAGCAGACTATGTTTTATATAACCAATTTTTTATTGCACTTTTTGGCTAATTTTTATCTGCTGACTTTAAATTAACTCAAACTGGGTCCTGATGCTTACAGTTCTGAGCATCCTTCACCCACAACAACAACACTATGAAGCCTTGCAGTAAAATCATATAAAAACATTAAGCAGTGGACCCCTATCAGTTAAAAAAATGTCTATCACATTATGTCCTAGAGAAAAAAACTTGGTTTCGAAACAAAGCATTACATGTTACTCATTGATCTCCGATGCCATTTTTCAAGATTCTCGTGTGCTAGTTTGAGGGGAATGGTGACAGCCCAGTGGTACTGCTAGACTGCAAATCATTGATCACCACACTGTTTTTGCACAAACCATGACATCACAACTTCAACATGTCATAAATACATGGTATCACCTGCCATATCAGGTAAATTCCCTTACAGTCACTCATAATCAAGAAGCAGAATGCTGGGTTTGACTTTCAGATTACCTGTGTTGAAATGACAGTTTATGATCTTAACCTTTTATAGCACAAAAGGTGAGGAACATAATTCTGAGTAAATTTTCGAATTATTTCAGTTCATGAGAATCCCAAGTGATACAAAAAATTACAAAATTTTCTGTATTTTAAATTCATCAACATGGTAGAAATTTTGAATTGTATTTATTAAAATGAATACAAAAAGAAATAATTACATTAACAAGTTTGTTGAGTGATACAGTGTAATAGAATTCATTAGGATTTATGGATTTGTACAAACCATTGCTGGCATATCACGACATAGCACATCTTACAACAAGGCATGCTGTGTATTTTAATAGTTTTAATGCTACAATATGCATAGTATCATCTGATTTTCACTTTAAAAAAAATAATAATCTAGACTATTTCCTAAAGGAGATACGCCCTCCCAGGTCAATAATGACCTTCACTATAACTAATAATTTCGTTTTCCATTTGTTCCATGAGTTGTAGATGTTTGACAACTTTTTCTTGTGTGTTCATACTACAGATTCTAGGTTTTATATGTAGCTGCCGACGATTTTCAAATCAGTAAAATAATAAAACAGCTTGATCTACAGCACTTCCAGCCAATGCTTTAGAAAGATAAATACTGTTGAAATTTATCGTACCACTTGTTGTATATTTGTTACACATAGCAACTGTATCTTCCACAAATTTGATAATCTTTTCATCAACAATAGCGAAGTGAAAAAATTGTTTTAAAATAAGTTCTATTCCTTAATATTGGCTCCATTTCATTTTGGCTGTCTGACACTGCAACCCAGTTTGAATGTTTTTGAATGAAAACAGCTGCGGTTGCAAAATTGTTTTTATTAATAACAGTTAACATCTCGTCCCTGTAGGGTATCATCAGATTATCTGGAGACATAGAAAAATTAATATGACAAAACTGAGGCATGGTTCTAAGCTGTGCAGCATTGCATGCAAGGGACAGTAATAGGATAAGCTTCAGCCATCAGTTACTGCTAAAAGGCATTGAATAGGAATAAGAATATTCTGGATATAATATCTGCTCATCAAGGATCTTTTCAGATTCATAAAAGACGTAACAAGAAGAAAAAATAGAAATGTAAAATTAACCAAGGTTAATGATGGGTGGTGGGAGAAATGGGAATATAAAAATTGGTAAAATAGTAGACCAGTTATGTACCTTCCAAGTATTAAAACAGGCTCATCATGATGTACACAGCACAAAGTCATGCATACAACATGTGCTTGTAGTGTAGAGACTGACCAGCTAAGCATGTCCTCCCAACACAGGAACAGAACTGATTGTGGGTATGGGCTAGATAGCACAAAGACTCAAACATAAACAGATTACACTATTATGCGAACACTATATCATGGCAGTTTTAGGTGGGGAGTGTTTTGAGCTATGGTTGTGTAAGATACCAGTAGAGATCGGGCCTGAACTACTGCTGCCAGCCGCAGCAAACAAATGCAGTGTAGCCACCACCAAATGCTTTGTGTACTCCAGTTTACTTTGTGTTGTGGATTACTTGTTTTCTTTTCTTAAGAATGAAGAGACTAATCCTGATGGATAAAGGTATTCGAGTGCGACTCTCACCACAACAAAAGGAATCAATGATCCCTATGATCATTACGTCAGTTATGCTTTTGTGCAGAATGTGGATGTAGGATGGCAGCTCTTTGAGCAGGAGGCGGGGCTTGTTTCCCCGCACTGCACCTCTCCCCTCGAGCAGTCATAGTTCTCGTTTGTTTACTGTCGTGGCTGACTGCCACGATATACTGTCCACGTAATAATTACATTGCTTAATATCAGCAATTTAAAAACTTATTAAAATATATTTGATGCCACTTAAAAAGAGAACATATCACGCTGCAGTTATAAAACACTAAAGAACTAATGGGAACTTGCTAGTAGATGGATCCCATTAGAAACTATTGCAATACCTAAATTGATGCCTGGGCTCTGCAGCCCTCTGGCATTTGCAGCATACATGTGGTGCAGGGTGCTTCTTTGGCCATGTCACAGGAATCCCTTTTTCATTTGGAATTATTTTATTAATGTTCCTGCATTTTTGTTTACCCTGCTGTTATGAGCATTCTTGGATGTGGCACTGATTTATCTTTTGTTATTACATTTGCTGTGTATTTTTACATACCCATTACATTCAATTGTTATTAGCAAGTTTCCATTCGCTCATTACAGTTTTGTAACTGCAGTGTGATTTGTTCTCTTTTCAAGTGGTGTCATATATATTGTAAAAAGGTTTTTAAAATTATTGTCATTAATCTGTTTTAGATTACTGTTTTTGCTTCCCATTTAGGTCTTTCATGTATCTGCAACTACTTGACATTTTATTTACATAGCAGCTGCTGTTCATGAAATATTTCAGTTTTCCATCAAATCACTGAAAGTTTTTCTGTATCATCTTGATGTTCATTTACCGCTCTTCATTTGGCTATGAAAATTAGGACAAAAATCACTTGTGTAACTTCTGGGAGTCATGTTTCTGCTCCACTCAAACATTTGACCAAACGTAATGTAAGCCTTTCTGCCCTGGTATTCAGTCTGTTTGTTGAAGAAACAGTGGTAGAAATAAAACATAAGTTGAAGCGTGGGGTTGAAATTATGAGTGCAAGAATACCATGATTCAACAATGACATTGCTCAGTCAGAGTGATAAAGACAGGAGATACTGAATGGAATGAACAGTCTACTGAACACAAAATATGGATTGAGAGTAACCTGAAGAAAGATGAAGGTAATGAGAATAGTGCTGAGCAACCTTTAAAACTGGGGACTGTGAGGTAGATTAAGTGAAGGAATTCTGATACCTTGGAATCAAAATGTGTGATAGACAAAGTAAGGGAAACATAAAAACAGACTCGAACAAGCAAAGAGAATATTCTTGGCCACAGGAAGTGTATTGGTATCAAATATTATATTTAATTCAAGGAAAAAATTTCTGAGAATGTACATCTGGAGCACAGAAATGTATCGAGGTATATCATGAATTATGAGGAAACCGGAAAATTGAAGCCCAGAAGAAGTTTATTATAGAAGGATGTTAAAAATTAAGTGGACAGGTTAAATAAAAAATGAGTGTTTATCTTCAGAATTGACAAGGAAAGAAAAATGTGGAAGACACTGTTTATAAGAAGGGACGAAATGGTATGATGAGTTATTATGTAAGGGAATAAATTGTGTGGTACTAGAGGAGCTGTAGAGTAGCTAGCAAAAGGCAGAGATTGGATTGATGTCACAAATAAAATAGGATATTGGATGTAAGTGCTATCCTGATATGAAGAGGTTGGCACAAGAGAGGTAATCATAGTGGTCTGCATCAAACCAGTCGGGGGGGAGAGGGGGGGGGGGGCAAGGCAATTAAATGCTCTAACCGCAGTGTGATGCTGGCGATGATTCCGGTCTAATGTACAACACTCATTCATATTTGCCAGCCAGCAGTTCCTCAAAACTTAGATGTCCATAAACAAGTCATCATGAGAGAGCTGCCATGTGGCATTGACGTCTTGCTCTAGGAAAAAACTGCCCGTGGCTACAAAATGCCAATTCACCATTGCCTGCCAACTGTCTGCTAGTTCATTACCCTTGCGGAGGCCTCTGGATTTTGAAATGTGATTACGTAGGCTTTCCCGGCGTAATAAGTCTTGAAAGTCTCTTCGGGTTTGCTGCCGGATCCTAAAATCAACTTGACTTGATATTTCGGCGATCCAACTGGTCGCCATCTTCAGGAAAATTTTGTACACACCGGTTTTCTTTAGCCCCAAATCATCCTTCACAGGTCCGAGCAGAGCCCTAATCTTAGAAGGTGGATGGAACACACTCTTAATGTTAAAATTCCTTAAAATTCGTCCAATCTTATTGTTCCATGTCAATGTGGGAAAGCTTACATTGGCCATTCGATTCGCACAGTGCATGACAGGTGTGTGGTACATCGCCGTTATACGAGGCTACAACAGCCGGAAAAATCGGCGGTAGCAGAACACTGCCTAAATGAGGGACACAATATGAAATTTGAGGAAACTTTGGTGGTTGCCAACATTTCCGGTTTTTGGAACAGTGTCTATAAAGAGGCGATTGAAATTAGGTTGGCTGATGATTTAATTAACAGAGACAATGGGTTTCCTCTTATCAAGACGTGGAATCCTGTATTATCTTGCATCAAAACTGAATGTTCTTCGGTGCGGCCTTGATTGCGATATATCATTGCCAGCAGTGTTTCACTAAGGGCGGCGCCACCATCCCTGTTTTGGAAGGCAGAAACCGTGATGGGTGGCACATGCGCCGTGTACTGAATGGTGGACTATATAGGACGTCAATTTGCAACCTGGCGTTAGTTCTCAGCGGGACTCATCAGCAGAAGCAGCATTTTCCTGAAGATGGTGACCAGTTGGATCGCTGAAATATCGAGTCAAGTTGATTTTAGGATCCGGTAGCAAACCCGAAGAGACTTTTCATGGATTTTGAATTGTCGTGTGATGTTAAGGAAAGTGACATTGGTTGTCAAGTGATGACAAAAATAGGGTGGTATTTAGGTAAGACCATCATAAGGAACCAACAGTTTAGTCACCCTGAAGAGAAACACTGCAAAGATGGCTGAATCATCACTTTTAAGTGATTTCCAAAATGATACGGCCTAATGCATAGAGGAATTCTGCTCAGATTGCTACTGGCCTTGGAAGTCTTTGCACTTAGGGATTGAAAGTCAATAAACAGTGTTTCACACAGTGTCCATTCTATAAAAAGAGGACAAGCAATAAATGAAATATGTATTCAGTTAACTGTGCCAGATACATGAAAATCATTTCATGGTTTTAAATCCTATCATGGAAATTTCCAAGTGGAATACAAACTGTGAAATGAGTAAAGACAGCAGCATTGAACAGTCAGGAGGCACAAAAAGATGATATTGCTTTACAGCATTAATATTTGCATTCTGCTTTTATGATTACCAAAGCTTTGTGTGTGTGTGTGTGTGTGTGTGTGTGTGTGTGTGTGTGTGTGTTAAGATAGATAGAGAGAGAGAGAGAGAGAGAGAGAGAGAGAGACTTGCAGGCCTTTAATATAAATGAATAATTTCACTTTCTGTTAAGGATAGATTGAATAATACTAATGTTAGGACTTGTTTTGTTACAGCTCAGTTCGGGTGGAGAAGTGAGGATGATGAATGCTTCAGCTGATACTGGATTTGGTGAGAGCGATGAAGAAATGATTAGGATTTGAGCATTACATTTTACCAATGATGCAATCAAGCACAAAAATTAGAATCCAAAAATAACCTATCAAATTCTCAGTGCCTAATGTCTGTGTCTGGGGGGGCTTTGACATGTTGTGTTTAGCAAATTGCTGTCCAGTATATGAACTGCTTAATTGCAGCAAAGATTGTGTAATAGTTTAATGCATCAGTGGAGGAAAAATTATTTAATTCCTATAAAAAATATTCTGCTAAATTTGTTTTCTTACTTGGTGAAGAGCAGGAAAATTTTTGTGATTTGAATCATACTATTACTTTATTGCTTCAGAGGGACTCTTTGAAGACTTGTGTAATAGTTTTATATGGAGACTGTTTTTTGTAATTGTATAAAACTGACAGAAATATAATTGCAATGCTTTTAGTGAGAACATTATTCAGCTATTTTTTGCTGACAAAACTGAAATAGAAATTTAATCTGCACCAAAAAGTGCTTGCTTTTTGGCTAATCTACATAGCAGTTGTATTACCTGCTAAAATGAACTCCATTGCTTGCTAAAACAGTGGATTTTGTCTAAATATGTTTTATGGAGTGATTTTATGAATATTAGTTTGTGTGGCACAGCATCTGTTTCATAAGGAGGTTTCAGTCCTCATTGTTTAATGCAGAAACTTCAACAACATTTTATTTGGTATAGATTTGCCATATTAGTCCTTTTACTTCTATATTTTGTAAACATCAGTCTTTTCATATGTGGCATTTTATGGTGAAATGTTTACTGCTATGTTATATGTAAATAGTCTTGAGTAGATAGAGTTTTTAATGAATTCTAAAGTTTTGCACACTTGATTTTTAGTGATTAAATTACATTATCAATAGTTCCTGTTGCACTGCTTTGATGTACTGCAAATGTAATTGTGATAGTGAGCCAGCGTGTTTACTTAAAATCTTACTTAGCAAAGCAGTGGACATTTGTTTCCCACCAAGCAGTTATTTATTTTGAAAGACATTCTTCGATCTGTGAACACATTGCTGTATTTTTAAGGCTGTACATATGCAATGAGTCACCATACCTGTACGGATATCACTATGTATCCATTAATAGTGTTTATTTTATATGCAGATCAGAAAGCTGCATTGACTTAGTTAGATACTTTTTTTATGCAACCAATGCTGTTTGTAATTATATTTTCTTCAGTATTAATGCAATTTAATTAAAAAAAAAAAATGATGTTCCACTGGAAAAACTTACTGATTTGGCTTTTGCATACTGAGATTGCTGTTGTTATTCTGTGCAGGGTATTGTGCATTGTATTTTCAGAAATGTGAGGTTTTATTTTGCAAATAATTCACATTATTGTAAGCTGCAAATTTCCTCCATTAGTGTGTATCATTAGTGCTTGTTACCATAAATATAGTGATTTCTGTGATTCAATAATATTAAATTAAATTTGTTTAATGTCTGCTCAAAAATTGCCTGTAATTAGATTACATGAACATGTTAATGAACTGTAACAAGACATTTGTGTTGAACATTCAGACGACTGATGTGCTAGGATTCATCTGAGAAGTGAGTTGTAAAAAAGTGGCAAACACAAATAAAAGCAAATATTAACTGTAGTCAAGCATCACAAAGACTGAACAATTTGGCTGAGTGAAAAGTTATCTGTGGATTGCAGTCGTTTTTCACCATAAGGTCATCAACCCTCCTTTTCTGTATGCTATTCCATCACACACATTATCTCTATTTTCATATTTTTCCATTTCCCTTTGTCTCATTTTCTACCTAGTACTGACTTTATTCGTGTAAAACTGCTCCTCACATTCCTTTCATACCTGACTGTCCATTACATTTGCAGAATCTTTTGTTTGAAATTTCACAATTGCAATTTTTTGACGTCTCACTGTAGTTTGGATTCTAATAAGCTAACATATCCTTTTGTATTTGATCAGCATTTTCTCCATAATTGGTATTGTAAAAAAATTGTCTACTGATCCACAATTTTTTGTTGTTGTACTGAGTTGTACAATCTCATAGAATCCATGAAGTTCTGGTTAGTGTAAGAATGGTAATAGGTCAAAATATTTTGTGCATTAAGTTATAAAACCGAATAAAATTATCTTAAATAATGTGGCAATAACATGAGAGATGAAATTGCGTACATTATATTTAGCATCTATTACACTGTTTTAGGCCGAGATACGGTTTTGACTCTCATAAACTGCTAATGGGGAAAATATATTACTTGTGTTGACCAGTAAGTTGTTTAGAAAAAAATTGCCATTTGTGCTTTTGTGAGAGGGACATTGTGATTTGTCCCAGATTATTGAAGAGGTGTGTTGTTATTTAGAATAAGGGAGAGTATGAGGAATGTCTTACAACAGAGAAAATCCTTGAGAGATTGCTGCCTATTCTGTAATAATTATTAATAATTCAATTTAAAGAATGTGTGCAATTTTTACACTGTCACATATGTAGTATCAAGTCCATAAGCCACAGCTAATGACAAGCCTTTGGTTCATACACTTTGTGATGTTAAACACAACATTGATTGTCTGGAATGATGCAACAGCACAAAAATTTGCTTTGTTGCAGTTCAGCACATGTCCATGAATCGTGTTATGTACTAATTACAAAAAGAAAATTAAGGATATTTTTGATCTGACATTTAAAAACTTGCAAAGTTATTTGATATAATATTTAGTTATAAAGGGGTTGATAGCTGAAGTAAATGACCATAAGAACTAGAACACCAAAGTGTGATTACATTTCCAAAAAGTTTTCATGACTACTGTGTGAGTACTTTAAGCTTATTAATGTAGCAAATATATGTATATACTACATTTTTAATATGTGTTTGAGCTATACTTTTGTGTCATGATGTATCTGTTAAGTCGTTGTTGCCTTCTGTATTGGGTTGTAATTTTGTGTAGCTTTGTCATATCAGTGTTTTCAGTTATTCAGAATGATTGTTACTTCTTATGTTAGATGGAATTAGACTGTTGCTATCACCTTGCAGAATTTGAATGAAACAAGCCTGACACTATTTTCTGAGTATATGAATAGCATTGAGCTTTCTATTTTTGTGATAACAAAGTTATTAAAAAGTGATTGCATATATTTTATTGAATTTTTATGATGAAAATTATGCCTATGTATATATAAATAGTGAAATAAAGAAGTTCCAAAATAATGTATGTATTATGCTTGTATAATTAGTAGAATTAACTGAAAGGTTGAATCCTATAACTGCCCACGTCGCGTTGTGCCGACTCCACTGTAGCTTGAATGGATTTTTAAGTTTGTTATATATGCCCGACTTCTAATTTCACCACACAAGTCTCGCAGGGTTGAGCAGTTATTGCCCGATGATGACACGCAATACAGTTTGTTAAAGCGGAGTTCGCTGTTATTAATTATGTTTTTAGATTTAATTTTATTACTCGTACAGATACTCAACGTTCCTTTGTTTAACAGCGCGTCATCAAAATAAGTATGAAATGCTAATATCTTTGCAATACATAATGTCGACTATTGAGTTAAAGTTCGTACCTATTTTGCCATTTTAGAGAAGAGAAACCTTAAGCGATTCTGCTTCTATAGTTTCAGTAGCAAATGTTCACTAATTTCAATTTACTTCCTATCTCAGTTCAGTATTTAACACAAATTATATATCAATGTCATTTCAGAGATATTACGTCAGTTCCACACTAACGGAACAACACGTAATTGTCATTTAATATTACTTTTATTAATAATCCTTTTTCTTATGACATAAATGTTAATGATCACTATCTTGGAGGAAAGAGGGATTGATCCTAATCATGAGAAAATAGCTTTTAGTGAGCCTGCAATCATTAATTAAATAAAAAGTCACGTTCAAGGATGATATGCAAACAACTTTCGTTACGTCCGTTTTCACGTATCTACCAAAACTAATCCTGTCGCCCACAATTCAAATTAACACTGACGTTAACCCCTTTTGTCGGAACATTGAATCGTAACTATTATGTGAAAGTTTATTATAGTCCACAAATTAATTCCTTTCAGATACGCACACGACCGAACAGCAGAACGGAACACAAACGACTTGTTTTAACAACCAAACAATGCAGTGACGCTACATTACGACAATGTCCACCCAATGAACATCTCTTTGACTTTATCTTTTGTACTCTGCTTAATTAAATTATTCCTAATTACAATTTATTCAGCTATTTAACGAGAACATCTAACAAAAAATAAAATAAATTTATCCCAACGTAAAAGATCCGTTATAATCCCCATGAACTTCCATATTCATCAATTTTCAATTCCTGATGATAAAAAGATATTGATTTTCACCTGTTACACTGCAACAAAAGAACTGTTTGTTGTGAGTACCAACCTGTCCTTTCAAAAACTAATTAAACATTTAGTGAGTGATTTGTATTTGAATTCCTTTTCATATATTAGTGTGCATTTTGTATCAAATTCTGCATCCAGTTATCTTCCTGATGAGAGTTGGTACCTTATTTATTATTTTTCCTTCTGGATAAATTTTACTGTGCTGTGGGTATAGTAAGCAATAAAAGGAGTATTACAGAAACTGTAGTGGCAACCTTGTTAGTTTAAGAAGACAATCTGTTAGAGTACTTCCACAATTATAAGGGCCAGTCTAATGAAAACCAGACCAGTGGTAACAAGTAAATTGTTCATTATTTCAAAAATAATCACCGTAACCGTTAATGCATATATCTCTCTCTGAGACAAGATGGTCAGCGCCACATTTTAGTTCGAATCAAATTGACAGCCATGAATGTCTTTCTTTTGTGCTCCAAAAATATGAAAATCACATATTAGGTCTGTATGGAGGGTATGTATGGGCTTCCCAGCAGTACATCTGCAGTGTATTCAAAACAAACTTGGCAATGTTTGGGTGGACATTATCCTGTAACATATTGATGCTGTCTGTCAACATTACTCAGTGTTTGGACTTGTTGACATGGTTCACCTTTTGCAAAATGTCCATGTACCACTTTTTGCATTAACTGTGATGTATGTTCCAGAAAGTCATTGAACAACAGGACCTTGCAGTCAAAGACTTTCCTGGATTTGGTTTACCTGTTGTTTTGACTACTCAGTAGAAGTTTTGCTGGGAAGTCCTTATAAATCCTCCTACAGTTTCAATTGTTCCTCATGCAATTTCTGTATTTTTATACCCCTTAAGAAAGATATTTGTGGCTGTCAATTTGCTTCAGACAAAGAGGTGCACACTTGCGTTCAGTCATGGTTCCATAGGCAACCACAAACATTTTTCTGTGTGGCATTGACCATCTTGTCTCACAGTGGGATAAATGGGTTAACAGTTATGGCATTTATTTTTGAAATAATAAATGGTTCACTTGATAATTTTGTCAGGTTTTGGGCATACATTATTATACCTTCTTCCAGTATTTCAGCTGAAACCCTTTGAACCATTGGTAAGGTGAGTGATTGACGGCTTTCTGAGTGTATTTATTCCTCAGTATACCAAGAACATGTGAGACAATAAAATACTGTGAAATTAAAAGGACACACATCACATATGGCATGGTCAGAATAACAGTGCCCTGTACAGTCAAGCACCGAAACGTTCAGTAGAAGCTACTAGTTTACGGTGGTTATGAATCAGGTGAGTCATTCTTAATACTGGTAGCAAGAGTGAAAACTCATGAACAGCAAGGTGCTAGTATAATTCCATAAGCCAATGTGGATATCTGAACAGGATTTCACTTTGTGTAGAAATTTGTGCTATGATTGTTTTGGATGTTTAATGGTAAGCTGTTTGCTTACAGACAAGAGAGTAGGGTCAGGAAGTGTTACTTAAATTTGAAAAGTTGGCACATTTTACTGTAGAGTTGCCTTCAGCTACAGTGGGTTGTACAGCATATAGGCAGTCAACAGCGCAGCAAATTCAACAGTGCAGCAAATCACTCATTAGCTGAGTGCTGGACAACAGCTAGTGAGCAGTCACATAATCCTGAACCATCTACTTGAAATGAGGGACAAATGCCACCTCCGCAAAATGTGTATCTGACAAAGACTAGCATGGCTGCAGGTACATTTCCACTGGGTACCAGAAGCAAAGGAAAAGAATGTTTAGATTGATGAGTTGTGGTATGTAATGACATTCTCCAATTTTAGGGTACAAGGAAGTTCAAAATCTAGTGCAGTATTGTGTTTAAGAGAGGTGTTAATGGTATGTTACTAGGTAGATATGCAACAGGAATTGCCAGATTCTTTAAAGAATCAAACTATCATGTGTAAAATAGCTTCAGACACCTTATTACTTTAAATATCAGTTAAGCTGTTAAATATTTGACATTACACATGCAATCGAGAAAAAGTTTAAGAGAAGGTTTGAAAGTATGCTTAAAGTTTGTTGGAAGTTTCTTAGTGCTCTCATTCCTAAACACTGGTTAAATGTAGTCTGGGTAATTTGTGCACCATCTTAAGCAAAAACAAGTTTTTCATGCATCTTGATGTTTATGATGTCACATTTCCTGAATTGTTTGTTGCACAGTGGTATAATGTTGCAAGTACATGGAGTGACATTCTAACGGCTTTGGATGACAATTTAAGTTCGAAGTAAATATACTAACTTCCACTTATTTTACGAGATGACTTACTTGATATGCTCGGCTGACTTTCCTTGCTGGTTAGCCTGCTGCTGCAAACTCTCTTTCATTTTCTTCTCTGAAGTATGCTGCTAGGTACAGGAATTTCTTAAGACACTCTCTACTGATAAAAATTAGACATACCAATTTCATTTGCTTCAACTAATGACGTATATTTGAACTTCAGACATATTACAAATCTCACTCTTCATATAAATTATACTGCTTTGTAAGCATCTCGTGTCTCCAAACATTAGAAACAAACTAATTTACATATAAGAGAAAGTTGGCTTAAAAGCCATGTCCAGCCTCAACATGAACCATAATACATGTCTGTCCTTCAACTAGACTA